>NC_138376.1:44311166-44343084 GCF_054177405.1 Leptonychotes weddellii | reverse complement strand
TTGTTTTTAAATTATTATTAACTAATATTGGTTTAACACTTTATAGATTACATAGTATTTCATGTATCTACTTAATTCTTTGCCAACGCTTTAGCAGGCATTACTATTGTCCCCATTTTAATTGATGATATGATTGAAGCTCAGGTGATTAAATAAAACTGAAACCTCTGTTCTTAATTGTGTCCTCTTAAGTCTGTATGGTTGGTCACACCAATGTCTATCTAAACAACATTATCTATTCTTCTTCTTGAGAGTACTGGGGAAAGCACAGGGTTTGGAATAAAATAGACTGGGTTCTAACTGGGGATGGTACTACCTCTGCCACCTGGGGAAAACTCATTAAACTCATAAAAGGAGGATTAGGGGCGCCTGAGTGGCTCAGTCGTTAAGCGTCTGCCTTCGGCTCAGGTCATGATCCCAGGGTCCTGGAATCGAGCCCTGCATCGGGCTCCCTGCTCCTTGGGAGCCTGCTTCTCCCTCTGCTTCTCTCTCTCTCTCTCTGTGTCTCTCATGAATAAATAAATAAAATCTTTAAAAAATAAAAAAATAAAAATAAAAATAAAAAAAATTAAAAAAAAGGAGGATTAATATTTACCTTGCAGTGTTGTTGTGAGATTAAAGGAAATAAGGAACACAGGAAGGATTTAGTAACAGCATGCCTGTTTTGCCAGTTCCTGAACCTGAATAAATTTTACCTTCTGCCCTTTCTGCTTCTGCTCTAAGGCCACAAGAAAAAGCAATATAAAGTGCTGACTTAGCCAATTACAAATTTATGGCCTAGTACTATATTCTCATTAGTAAACGAGACCTAAATAATACCTATTCCCTAGGACTATTTTAAGAATTCCATGAGACGGTGGGTGCCTGGGTGGCTCAGTCGTTAAGCGTCTGCCTTTGGCTCAGGTCATGATCCCAGGGTCCTGGGATTGAGCCCCACGTCGGGCTCCCTGCTCCACAGGAAGCCTGCTTCTCCCTTTCCCGCTCCCCCTGCTTGTGTTCCCTCTCTCGCTGTGTCTCTCTGTCAAATAGATAAATAAAATCTTTAAAAAAAAAAAGAATTCCATGAGACGGTGCATGTAAAGTATTAATTATAGTGCTTGGCATATGCTAGGCTCTCAATAAATGATCAAATTGTAATCATTCCATAGCTTAGCATGGAATGCTAACACTTTCCAGAAAGTGTTACTCTACACTCTCTTCAACTTCCCTTAAGCCTTAACTGCACCAGATCCTTCTGGTAAATAAATTGCCTGCCTACTTTACTGAAAAGATGGGCAATCAGCATGAGCTTCCCCAGCTCTTCTTCCATCCTTCCAACACTTCTTTACCAACTGAAAATCTCTCATACACTCTTCAGGTCTCAGACAAATAGGGATCCTCACTAAACTCCGTATGTAATGCATTCATTCACTCAACAAATTTTACTGAACAGCTACGACCTTGCAGGTGCCGTGCCAAGTGCTGAGTGTCTGGTGGTAAAAAAAGGCAGAAACGGTCCCTACTCTCAGCATCATACGGGAGGGGAGACTTATACTATAAATATATGTTTACAAATTACCTTTCTTTTCCTAGAGCCTTGTTTCCTCAATTATTCCCAGCACATCTCCATTTCCAAGAGTTTCACTGATTCTGCCCTTGTGAGCATGAAAACAATCTTTCCTTGGCCCAGTCATCCTCTATAGCTAATGTTCTATTTCTTTTCTTCCTGACTTCTCGAGACTTCTAGAATAAATACTCTATTTCCATTGCCTCCATTTCCACATATGGTCAATAAGACTAGGAAATCTGTCTTCTGTTCTTTTCCTAGAATGACTTCCTAAGAACAATATCCATGCTGAAAGTAGCAAGGACACCTTACTTTTGAAATTCTCCTCTTTTTTAAAAAAAAGTGCCCAGTGGGCGCCTGGGTGGCTCAGTCGTTGAGCATCTGCCTTCGGCTCAGGTCATGATCCCAGGGTCCTGGGATGGAGCCCTGCATCGGGCTCCCTGCTCCACGGGAAGGCTGCTTCTCCCTCTCCCACTCCCCCTGCTTGTGTTCCCTCTCTCGCTGTCTCTCTCTGTAAAATAAATAAAATCTTTTAAAAAAATAAATAAAATTAAATAAAAAAATAAAATTAAAAAAAGTGCCCAGGACCCCAGACTGTTTCCTCCCTTTTACTCCAATATTTCTGATAAATTCTGCTTCTACTTTAGGTTCCTCCATTTCCATTTCAAACAAAGGGTATTCCCTCACAGTTGACTCCTCTGCTCTTTAAATTTCTCTCTATACTCTCCATTCGCCAGCTTATTTACCTTCAAAGGATTTTTCTTTCATTTTTATTTCAGTGACTCCCAAATCCACATGTCCATGTTTCTTCTTACAGAACAGTGCCTTTCACAATATAAGTACTCAATAAACAATCACAAACTTGGAACAAACAAGCCAATCAACCAACCAACAAGAATTTCTACTTGGACATCATTTCAAATTTACACCTAAAACCAACCTCATGATCAATTTCTCTTCCACTCTAATCCCAGACAATTCAGCTCCCTGCCCATCACCTACGTCAATGGAGCTTCTAACCTTTCTAAATTACTTAGGCTGATCACCTGAGTTAAATTTCATTCTTTCCTCATGCTGCTCTATAAACTATTCCTCAAAACATTTCTTAAATCCACCTTTTCCACTTTGTTCTTATCACCATCACAATAAGACCTAATCTGGTCAACTATTTATCCCATTCCTACTCTCTCCCCATTTCAAGTGTGCATGCATTCTCCAGATTAATCTTCTGAAAAAATAATTCCCCTCCCATTTAAAATTCACTAACGACTTCTTTCTCTTGACTAAAACCAAAGTTCATTTAAAGCAACTATATTCTGGCACTCATCTTTCTTCTCCTTTTCTCCCTCCTCACCCCTACTATTTTTCTAAATTCTACACCACAAATAAACTAGAATAGTATTTTAAAAATATTTTTAAGTAGCAAAATCCTCCATTTAAGTGAAATCTTACACAGAATTCCAACATATGAAAGTAGATGAAGACACAAATATACTTGTTAAAGGGGAGAGGGGGAGCAGGGCATAAATCAGACAACTCAATCTCCCTATGACTTTCTTTCTGCCCCCTTTTGCTAATTGAACCCCACTACACAGCCTGAAATACATTCCGTTAGTCGATATCCCTTGAACTTTCCTAAAACATAAACTATCTCTGTTGAAATTTGGTCCCTAATTCCCTTCTTCCCCCTTAATTTCCCTCTCCATTCCAGGTGCATGAAACCTCTTAATAAGCCAGCACCTAACTTTATTCTACCTGTGGAAACTTAACTGATTACTCCATGTCAAGCTAACCTCTCCTTCCCAGAAATTCCTAGACTAAGAATAGCTAGCACTTACTATATGTAAGAATCTATACCAAACCTTGACTGAATCCTCACCATAATTAATAAAGTATAGAGACATATCTGTATATCTACATACATATATGTGATTATCATCCACATTCTATAGATAAGGACACATATCAGGTGATTTGCCAAAGGTCTGTATATAGTGGAACCAAATCTGAACTCAGTCTGACTCTAAATCTGGACTCTATATTCGTTCTTTCCAACCTTTTTCATGTCACTAAGCACATATAAAATGATATCTGTAAGGCACTCTACAATAAATGGAAGAAACTACTCACAGCCGAAGGCAATTAGTTTTGAGTAACCCAGGTCCAGCCCAGCTTCCTCAAGGGTTCATGGGATCAACACTGGAGATACTGGAAATTCATTAGCAGTACACCAGATAAGAAACTGCTGTACGTATTCATTCATTTAGTATACACTGGTACCTGCCATGTAGTAGGGATTCAAATATATATGTGTGGGTTATTGATAAAGGACAACATATTGTGCTCAAACTGCCAGAGGAGAACGAAGGAGTGCTGAAGATTTTCAATGTCTATATTTTGATAAGCTAATAACCAATTTATACATCTATAAGGACAATATCTTAAAATACTGGTTCCCGATCTTTAGTGTGCATCGATTTCTCCTGGAATTCTTGTTAAATCAAACTGTGGGACCCACCCCCAGAGTCTGACTCAGAGTGTGCATTTCTAACAAATTCCCAGATGATGAAGAAGCTGCTGCTGGGATGAGCCTTGGGAGAACCACAGGTCTTAAAAACAAAAACCTCAGCAATAAATATGACTTATACTCACACCACCCACCATCAGCCAAATATTTACTCCTTTGCTGGTCAATTTTTAATGACATAAGTCTGTTTCAAGTCATGATGGAGGCAGGATTCTAGGACAAAAGCTTACCTTTGGCTTTTTAAACTGTGCTAAATGTTCCTTTACCCAATTCTAACAACATGTAGTAGACCTTAAGTATGCGATCACCAGGGACAGGAATTTCAGGAATATAAAATGTACATAATATATATTGTGCTTAATATCCAATAGAGCCAGGTCAAAGCAATTCAGAACAACAACACTATAAGCAATCTGATTAAGAGGACACATTGCTTTGAATTTATTAGAAGAATTATCTGGTTCAATTTAATTCTTAAAGCTAGTGGCTGATACAATTTAATATTCAAGTTCCAAGTGAAAAAGTGTTTTAGGGGTATGTTTTTTTCAGACTTTAAATAGAGGTTTGATTAATTTTATCTCTTACACATAGGGTGAGGCTTTTTCTCAGGTAGACTGGCATGTAAATTAAAAATACAACTAAGAAAAACTTGCATAAAGCTGTACTATAATTAATTAAATCTATTTTACTTCCTAAAGCATAGGTGCATTTATTTTAGGAATCTAAGAACTTACTTAAGAAATAAGACATTTAAAACTTCAAATACCTCTTGGAGAATCATTCACAAATCCCAAGAATCCAATTTGACAACCTAAATGCAATTTTAAAATGTCCTCACCCCCCAACAACAAGGGTAACTGAAAAGGCTTTGTTTTTGAAGTTCTGGTCCAAGATAGTGACACAGGAAGAACCTACACTCACTTCCTCCGTGGACACACCAAATCCACAGTTCTTCATAGAATATTACCTCCTGAAGAAGAACTGAGGGCTGACTGAACAGCTTCTGCCTGACAAAAGAGGGAGTGGCAAGAAAGAACAGCAAGAGAGATCTACGGTAATGAAGGGAATCTCCAACCTGAATGCTGCAGTGGGGAGGGATAGTACTGAGAGACCAGGAGCGGATCCATCTCCCCTGAGACACAGGAAAAAAAAGCCCTGGTTTAAAAGAGCAACCAGCATATAAAAGAGTCATCCCTAGAACTCTGCCAAAGGGCAGGGGTGCTGCTGGAAATCTCTCTGGATCTAAGGGACTCGTGAACACCACAATTTACACTTCCCCTCACCTTGAGAGGGCACAATGGAGCACGATCCAGTCACCACAGCTGGCTTGCCAACTCATCCAGCACAGCAGCCCCAGAGGCACTGGGGCAAGGAAAAAAAGGGCAAAGAAGAAAAGCCGTGGTTTCTAAGGGCAACTAGCATACAAAAAAGCCAGCCCTGGAACTCAAACAGCAGTTAGAACTCTCTCCAGGTTAGAGGGGCTGGCAAAAGCCTTGGTTTATGCTCCCCCTTCATTTTGATAATGTGAAAGGCGGCAGAGTCCATGCGCCCTAAATGACCTGCCACCTCACTGAGTCCTGAGCCCACACCAGCAGGAGCCATTCAACCAAGATGCCCCAGGTCAGTGCACACGGGGATACCCCTGAACACACCAGGCTCATATCGCATCAGCTTCAGACAGCTTGCAAGGGTACACCCAGTGGAGAGCACTCTAGGACCTCCCAGCCAACACCTGCTTCAGTTCTAGCCACCCTGACAAAGCACACCTGTGCAGAAGGCCCAGAACATCCAACCCAGGGGCCCCGGGCCGGCTCAGTCAGTGGAGCAAGTGACTCCTGATCTCGGGGTTGAGAGTCTGAGCCCCATGGTGGATATAGAGATTACTTAACAACAACAACAACAACAAACTTCTATTTAAAAAAAAAGACACCTAACCCATACCAGCCTTGGCTCCAGCTACCCTGCTGGGGTGCCCCCTGTGCTGAGCACCTTGAGACACCTCAACTTACACCCACTTCAGCTTCAGTTATCCTGCCAGGGCACCCTCTGCATGGAGAGCCCAAGGACCACACTGGCCTACACCCACTTCAGCTTTAGCTGTCCTACCAGGGCGCCTTCTACACAGAGAGCCCCAGGATCCCCAGCTTGCATGCCCTTCAGCTTCAACATTCCTGCCAGGGTACCCCCTGCACAAAGAGCCCCAGGAACCCCTTAGCCTGCACCCACTTCAACTTCAGCTGTCCTGCCAGGGCATGCATTGCTCATAGAGCCTTAGGACCACCACAGCCTAGACCCACTTCAGCTCCAGCACTCTCACCAGCATGGCCCCATGACCCCTAGCCCATACCAGCCACAGCTCCAGCCAGCCAGCCAGCCAAAATCATGAGGTACACATGGGCTACACAGAGAACAACCATACACAAAATCATTTCTTCAAGTTTAGGAGAAGTAACTGTTCTACCTAAATTACAGAAACAAACATAGAAAGTAAAGCAAAAGGGGGAGACAGAGGAATATGCTTCCCCAAAAGCACAAAACAAAATCTCAAAAAAAAAAAGAAAAAAAAGAAACAGAATATGCCTGATAAATAGCTTAAAGTAATGATCATAAAGATGCTCACTGGGATGGAGAGGAGTGTGGAAGAACTCTGTGAGACCTTCAACAAAGAGATAGAAAATATAAAAAAGAACCAATCAGGCTGAAGAACACAATGACTGAAACAAAAAATACATTAGAGGGAGGCAAGAGTAAATTACTGGATGAAGAAGAATGGATCAGTGACTTGGAAGACAAGGCAATTAGAAAGTACCTAGACTGAAGAGCAAAGAGAAAAAAAATAATTTAAAAAAATGAGAATTGGTTAAGGCGTATCTTGGACAAAATCAAGCAACCATTCACATAATAAGGGTAAGGGTCCAAGATGGAGGAAACAGAAAGGGGCAGAAAACTTATATGAAAAAATAATAGCTGAAAACATCCCTAAACTAGGGGAAAAAATAGACACTCAAGTTCAGGAACCAGAGTTCCAAACAAGATGTCCATGAAAGAGAAAAAAAAAGTCAGGGTAGCATTACTTCTATCAGACAAAATAGGCTTTAAAACAAAGACTGTAGCAAGAGATAAAGAGGGGCCTTACATAATGATAAAGGGATCAATCCAACAAGACGATAAAACAGTTGTAAATATCTATGCACCCAATATTGGAACACCTAAATACACAAAGCAAATATTGACAGAAATAAAGAGAGTAACTGACAGAAATACAATAATAGAGGGGACTTTAAAACCCCATTTATATCAATGGATAAATCATTCAAGCAGAAAATCAATAAGGAAGCATATGGAACATTCTCCAGGATAGATCACACATTAGGCCACATAACAAATCTCAATAATTAATTTAAGAAGACTGAAATCATATCATGCATCTTTTCCAACAACAACCACAGTATGACAATAGAAATCAATCACAAGAAAAAACTGGAAAAAACACAAACATGTGGAGCTAAACATGATACTAAACAACCACTAGGTCAACAAAGAAATCAATGTAGAAATCAAAAAATACACGAAGACAAATGAAAATAAAACACAATGGCCCAAAATCTTTGGGATGCAGCTAAAGCAGTTCTAAGAGGAAAATACACAACTATACAAGCCTACCTCAAGAAACAAGAAAAAGCTCAAATAAACAATCTAACTTTACACCTAAAGGAACTAAAAAAAGAACAAAGTCCAAGATTAGAAGGAAGGAAATAATAAAGATCTGAGCACAAATAAATGGCACAGAGACTTAAAAAAGAACACAGAAAAGACCAATGAAACCAAGAGTTGATTCTTTGAAAAGAAAAACAAAATTGATAAACCTTGAGCCAGACTTATCAAAAAAAAAGGGGGGGAGGAGGGAAAGAGGGCAGGAGGACCAGAGGGAGGGAAAGAGATAGAGAGGACCCAAGTAAATACAATCACAAATAAAAGAAGAGAAATAACAACCAACAGCACAGAAATACAAAGGATTATAAAAGACTACTATAAAAAATTATATGCCAAATAAATTGGACAACCTAGAAAAAATAAATTCCTACAAACATACATTTTTCCAAAACTGAAAAAGAAATAAAAAACATGAATAGACTAATTATTAGTAAGGAAATTGAATCAATACTCAAAAAACTACCAAAAACTAGAAGTCCAGAATGAGATGGATTCAAAGATGAATTCTATCAAACATTTAAAGAAGAGTTAATACCTACTCTCAAACTAATCCAAAAAAAAGAAGAGGAAGGAAAGGCCAGCATTGCCCTGATACAGAAAAGAAACCTACAGGCCAATATCTCTGATAAACACAGATGCAAATATCCTCAAAATATTAGCAAGCTGCATTTATCAATACATTAAAATGTGCATTCACCACGATCAAGTGGGGTTTACACGGGTGATGCAAAAAAGGCTCAACATTCGCAAATCAAACAATGTGATACACCTCATTAATGAAAAATAAAAATTATGTGATCATCTCAATAAATACAGAAAAAGCATTTGACTAAATTCACCACCCATTCATGATTAAAAAAAAAAAAAAAACCTCTCAACAAAGTGGGTTGAGAGGGAAAAACCTCAACATAATAAAGGCCATATATGAAAAACACACAGCTAACATCATACTTAATGGTGAAAAACTGAGAGCTTTTCCTCTAGGATCAGAAACAAGACAACATAGTACTGGAAGCTGTAGCCACAGCAATCAGACAAGAAAAAAGAAAAAAGGCATCTATATAGTTAAGGAAGAAATGAAACTCACTATTTGCAGATGATACTATTCATAGAAAACCCTAAACACACCACCAAAAAACCACTAGAGGAAATAACTGAATTCAGTAAAGGTGCAGGATACAAAATTAATACACAGAAACCAGTTGCACTTCTACACACTAATAACCAAACAGCAAAAAGAGAAATTAAGAAAACAATCCCATTTACAATTGCACCAAACAGAATACCGAGGAATAAATATAACCAAGGTGGTGAAACACCTGTACTCTGAAAACTATAAAACAATGATGAAAGAAATTGAAAATGACACAATCAAATGGAAAGATATTCCATGCTCATGAATTTGAAGAATATTGTTAAAGTATGCATACTACCCAAAACAACCTACAGATTCAATGAAATCCCTATCAAAATACCAACAGTTTTCTTCACAGAACTGGAACAAATAATCCTAAAATTTGTATGGAACCACAAAAGACCTCAAGCCACCAAAGTAATCTTGAGAAAAACAAAAATGGATGTATTGCCATTTCAGATTTTTAAGATATACTACAAAGCTACAGTAATCAAAACAATATGGCACTGGCACAAAAATAGATACACAGATCAGTGGAACAGAATAGAGCCCAGAAATAAACCCATGTTTATATGGTCAACTAATCTACAGAGGCAAGAATATACAATGGGGAAAAAGTCTCTGCAATAAAAGGTATGGGGAAAACTGGAGAGCTACATGCAAAAGAATGAAACTGAACCACTTTCTTACATCATACACAAAAATAAACTCAAAATGGATTAAAGACCTAAATGTCAGACCTAAAACCATAAAAATCCTAGAAGAGAATATGAGCAGGAATTTTTTTTTGACATTGGCCTCGGCAATTTCTACATATGTCCCCTAAAGCAAGGGAAACAAAAGCAAATATAAACTACTGGAACTACATTAAAATAAAAGCTTTTGCACAGCAAAGGAAACCATCAACAAAACAAAAAGTCAACCTAATGAATGGGAGAAGATATCTGCAAATGATATATCCAATAAGGGGTTAATATCCAAAATTCATAAAGAACTTATATAACTCAACACCCCCAAAAACAAGTAATCTGATTAAAAATAGGGCAGAGAACCTTAATTGACATTTTTCTATTCTGATGGCCAACAGACACATGAAACGATGTTTAACATCACTAATCATCAGAAAAATGCAAATGAAAAACAATGAGATATCACCTCATACCTGTAAAAACAGCTAGTATAAAAAAGACAGGAAATAACAAGTGTTAGCGAAAATGTGAAGAAAAAGGATCCCTCATGCACTGTTGGTGGAAATGTAAATTGGTGCAGCCACTGTGGAAAATAGTATGGAGGTGCCTCAAAAAATTAAAAATAGAATTAGCATACGATCCAGTTATTCCACTACTGGGTATTTATCCAAAGAAAACGCAAACACTAATTCAAAAAAAAAAAATGTATGAATCCCTTCGTTTATTGAAGTATTATTTAAAATAGCTAAGATTGGGGCACCTAGATGACTCAGTCAGTTGAACGTCTGACTCTTGATTTCAGCTAGGTCATGATCTTGGGGTTGTGGGACTGAGCCCACATTGGGCTCCACACTTGGCAGGGAGTCTGCTTGGGATTCTCTCACTCTCCATCTCTCTCTGCCCACCCCCCATGCTTGCTCTTTCTTTCTCTCTCTCTCTAAAATAAAATAAAATAAAATAAAATAAAAATGGCCAAGATATGGAAGCAGCCCAAGTGTCCATCAGTAAATGAATAAAGAAGTGTATATTTATACAATGGAATATTACTCAGCCATAATAAAGGATGAAATCTTGCCATTTGCAACAGCATGGATGGACCCAGAGGTTATATGCTAAGTGAAATAAATCAGACAAAGAAAGACAAATTCCATATCACTGGACTTTTATGTGGAATCTAAAAACAAATAAACAAAGCAGACTCAGACCTATAAATACAGAAAACAAACTGGTGCTTGCCAGAAGACAGGGCAGTCAGTGAATGGGTAAAATGGGTAAAATGGGTGAATGGGAGTGGGAAATACAGGTTTCCAGTTATGAAATGCATAAATCATGGGAATAAAGGTATAGCATAAGGAATATAGTCAGTATATTGTAATAGTGTTGCATGGTAACAGATGGTAACTACACTTGTGGTGAGCACAGCAAAGTATAGGGTTGTTGAACCTCTATGCTGTATACCTGAAACTAAGTTAACATTATGTATCAACTATACTCATAAAAAGGCTTTATTTTAAAATTTTTAATACATCATAAATATTCATACTCAATACAACTAAATCCAAGAATAAAAACCCTACCTTATGAAACGAGTATTTTGGGAGTGAGGTATACCCTAAAGCAATTAGTTCACACGATCTTTCATTAACAACAGAATATTCTCTTGGAAATGGTTGATGTTTTAATACAAAAATCCCTTATCCACTAGTACAATAGGCAGCCAAATAAAAATGATATTCAAATATACTGACAAAAAGTCTCCATAAAGAAGCCTGAAAGCAACAATTTAAAAATGACAACCAAAAATCTCAACAACTCCTAAATTAGCTGACCAAAAAAACCCCAAAAAACAAAATTAAAAAAGCCCTCAATGAATAAATACTAAATAATAGAATAATTATCAAATAATGAAAGAAAAACAAGTAACAGGAGGAAGAACAATGCTTTGCCTACCTTTCTCTCATTTCTTGTTCATTGTACATTCTTTTCCTTCCCTACCTCTGTATTCATACATGTCATTCACTTGCTTCAAATCCTAATTCAGGACTGATGTTCAAGAAACCATCTCTAACACAATCCACTTTAGTAACTTCCTTCAGCAATACTTTCCTTCTCACCACAATGTTTTGCAACTGTTTTCTACTTACTTCTATCACTCAACTCACCTTATTACCAAAGCAGATGAAAATCCTAAAGCAAAAGTATTTTTAAAAAATTAATGTTGGCCCATATAATCAGATATCCATATTTAAAGAAGCCAAATTAATTTGAACCAAATGGAAATGCAAGTGGAAACTTTGTTCATACTATTTTCTCTTTCTCAGTAAATCTTCATAACATCTCAGATTCATTGTACAATTTGAGTAAATTATTCAAAGTTTGAAATTATATATATCTAACTAAACTACAATCATCAATTGGCCTTACACATATGACATGATCCCAGTTAGCAGTTACCCATCTAGCAAGACCACTTCCCACTGGCCTACTAATCCATCTATCTTTAGTAATTATGTTAAAATAAAAGCCTGTATTTACAGACTTATCTCGAGTTACAATTATACTTCTACAGTTCAGGTTTCCACCACCTATAGGAGAGTCCACAGTCTTTTATCTAATGGTCCCTTGAAATGCAGTCCCCCCAACATGGAACTCCCTCCTTGCTAACTTTACCTGCCAAATGTGACATCCCCACTCAGTGACACATTCAGCAACTATTTTGTGTGTGTGTGTGTGTGTGTGTGTGTGTGTGAGAGAGAGAGAGAGACTAAGCTTTATTTCTACTCTCAAACTCTTACAACTTTGCATAAAGCCCTACCTCAGAGATGGCAGAAACTGTAATAAACGACCCACCCCCCTACACAACACAGCGAATTTTAATGTCCCACCCCTCTTTGGGGGGAAGGGAGGTTACACTACACACTTTTGGAGATGCCCCAAAAGTTGTCTGGCACTTTGGTACAGAACAGATTTGGTCCGATTTCTTACTGGCTTACTAAAAGGCACATAAAGTTGGTTGCTCAACCCCTCTGGGCTGGGGTGGGGCAGAAGGTAGACAGGGAGGTGGTCTGGGACAGAAGGGCAGACCATGGGTGTGGGCTCAAGTTCTGGACGACAGAGGTAGTTGATCCTGGGTGGCTGCTGGGGTGGTTGAGGGCAGCCTGAGTGTTCAGGGTGGGTAGATGCTTCTCTGGTGGCCTTCATCTGCCCAGTCCACCAGCTCACTGCTCTGAAACCATAGCTGGATCTCCCTCTGGGCCCCCTCCACAGAGTCGCTGGCATGGATGATGTTCCTGCTGATGTGGAGCTGAAGCCCCCCCGATAGTTCCAGCAGCAGCCTCAGCTGAGTTGGTGTGTCCTACCGTGGCCCTTGAGGAGCAGACCACGTTGGGGCCTTCCCAGACCATGGCCACCACGGGGCCAGAGGTCACGTAGCTGATGAGGGCTGGGTAGAAGGGCTTCCTCTGCAGGTCATGGTAGTGCTCAGCAAGGGCTCTCTCTGGCGCCTGCAGCATCTTCATCCCCACCAGCTTGAAGCCCCTCCTCTCAACGCGCAGGATCACATCCCCAACAAGCCGCCGCTGCACCCCATCTGGCTTCACTGCAACCAGGGTCCGCTCCCGGGTCCAGGAGGACCCTCCCGAGCTGGGGCATGAGAGCAGGCTCGGGCCCAGGGCCCACAGGCCACTCAGCAGCCCCGCACGCCCCAAGAGGCCCCCTATGACCCTCAGCCCGCGGGCAGCTGGCTGAGCGCAGAAAGAGCACGGGCAACTCTTCAGTAACTATTCTTTCTGTCAGCCCCCTCCTCTGTTCTACTACAGAATCCTATGACCATCTCTACCACAGCAATTATCATACTGAATTTGTGTATTTGGAGTCTGTAAAATCTTCATAAATAAGGCTTGTGTCTTTTATTGCAGTATCTCCAGAACAACACTTGCCATGGTGACTCAATAAAAATCTGTTGAATAGTCAATGAATGCAAAGTAAATGGAATAAGTATGTATGTATATATACACACACATGCATATTTCTTTGTACTTTTAATAAGAATCAGAGTTTGACTACTATATTATTTAAATATCTATAACTGGGGGCGCCTGGGTGGCTCAGTCATTAAGCATCTGCCTTCGGCTCAGGTCATGATCCCAGGGTTCTGGGATCGAGCCCCGCATCGGGCTCCCTGCTCAGCAGGGAGCCTGCTTCTCCCTCTCCCACTCCCCCCTGCTTGTGTTCCCTCTCTTGCTGTGTCTCTGTCTGTCAAAATATATAAATAAAAACTTTAAAAAAAAAAATCTGTAACTGAAACTGTATTTCTGGAAATTAAATAACAGTGATGATAACTGGTTACTACTTCCTTTATAGTTATATTATTCTTACAACCCATAATTTTGATTTAGAAAAATACATGTAAGACAACAAATTTGGTTAGCTACTAAAATAACTGTTAATGTTTCATAACTTGTTAGAAATATACCTCTACCTAAAAAGAAACAAAAAAATTTATTATACCGAAAGCCACTTTTCAAAGCTTTGGCAGAACACCATGTATTCACCAAACATCTAACAGTTGTCAGGTCTTGTGCTAAGTCCCTGAGACCCAAAGTGGAAAAGTAAGTCCCTACATTCAAGTAGCTCAAAATCTAGTCATAAGACACACATGCAAACAAAGATATTACAATTTGATAACAGTTCTAAAGATGGTATGTACAAAGTTCAATGAAGATAGATCACTATTGGTATTCTATTTTAATATAGCAGGGAAAAAATGGAAATTGTAATTATTGAATAAAAAAACAAGTATAAGACAATAAACTAGAAGCCCTATCTTCTGCTATGATAACCTTTAAGGGTTCTTAACCATTTTTATACCATGGGCCACTTAGGCAAGCCCATGATGAGAAATCTAATTCATAAAATAAATAGTTTCTATTGCAAATTTCAGGTTCCATTAGAATTCTTGGTTTAATTCAGCTTCAAGTTCACTATAAATAGAATAACAGCATATTAACAAATAATTGTATAGTACTGTGCTCTGAGTTATGTGAAGAAATCTGGGGAAAACAGATGAAATTTTCTAGTTTTCCAGGTATTTATTTGTATGGAGACTTATTCTTCAGTTCATTCCATAAACATTTACTGGGTGCCTACTATAAGTCAGGCACTGTTCTAGGTGCTTGGACATGCAACAACAAAACAGACAAGATTCCTGCTTTTTTATAGTCTTTGTTCTAACTGTAGGATATAGATTATAAATGAACAAATAAACAATAAATATGAGGTAGTGCTAAGGGCCCCATATTATGAGAGTATTATCTGGTAGTAGCAAGTAACTGGTAGCTATACAAGGTGGCACCTCTGCATTATTAATACCATCTACTGGAGAGTGTGTGCTAGTCTGAAAAAAGTTTTAAAAGAAGAGGGAAATAACCAATCCAAACTAATACCTCTGAATAAACATTTTACAGACAGATGGCTACTTTTTACATACACAGAGGCACTGACTTAATCCACTGAATTCCTAACAAAAAATAACTAAAAAATAGCATCAGAACCTTAAGTTGCACATTACAGTCACCTTACTACTATTAAAAAATGTTTATGAGAAAACAAGAATTGTACACTATAATACAAAAATTGCTAAACCTTAATACAAGATATCTAGGGACATGCTACTTTAATATTTATACTCTCGATGACAGTTACAAAAGCTACTACATACAGTTTTAAGCCATTTTACTGTCAAATTCTCCTCCAACATGAAGTATAACTTTAGATAGAAAAGTATTCAGAGTATTCAACAACAACTAAATAAATGTCTGCAACGAACACAAGCAAGGGAAGATGAGAGAAAGAAATAGACACTAATTAGGCAGTCAACTGACTAGGAACAGAACAACTTAATTTTTAGAAAGGAGTTGGGAGAAGCAATACATAGGTCTACGCAGTACAACAATGTTGCAGCTCCAAAGTGCTGGACGTACTACTTGTTTCTCAGTTGCCACAAAAGTAATGGCTAAGTACCCATAATTTTTGTTCAGATGCCCAAAGCAACGTATCTCAAATAAGGTACTATGAGGACATATGCATAAAGAGAAAGAAATCAGACATCTGGTCATTTGGAAAGCAACAGTACAGAAGAATTTCCGTTGAAACGGACTATATCATCACAACACATTTCTTGCACTGTCAGGAAATAAGCTATTCAACAGACGTGATTGTTCCAAATCGCTCCTGGGTTTTAACACCAAAATCGTTCATCGGAGCACTACAAAAAATGCCTACCATACTTCGTTCAAATTCATTCTCTGTAAACAGTATTTTAAGCCATGAGTTTTTTACACTTCTTAAAAGGAGTATTTTTAATAATTGTATGTGTCACTTCATAAATAGGTATAGTAATTAAACTGAAAACAATATATTAATAAACTAAGGGGTACTAAATGACATTTCCTTGCAAAAATACGTAAGAGAGGATATAATTGAGAAGAACATGAACATTTATTTACAAATACAGACTTTAGAGGCGCCTGGATGCCTCAGTCGGTTAAGCATCCACCTCTGGCACAGGTCATGATCTCAGAGTCCTAGGATCGAACCCCATGGAGCCCTGCATCAAGCCCCGCATCAGGCTCCCTGCTCAGTGGGGAGTCTGCTTCTCCCTCTCTCCCCCTGCTCGTGCTCTCTCTCTTGCTCACTTGCTCACTCTCTCTCTCAAACTAATAAAATCTTTTTAAAAATCACAAATACAGACTCTAACAGAACACAAGACAGACACAGTAAATTATAAGTGTAACTTAAAATCTTCAGTCAAAATAATATATTTGCAGTAATCAATAATAAGCTAATGAAAATATAGACTGCAATATTTTATACAGAAAGGTAAAAATTACTTATTGATTTTCTTTTGTGCTAATTTTTGAGGAAACTACTTTTATATTGCAAAATAAAAAGCCCATTTAAAATTTTTTCAAACACACAGGTTTGAAAACAAATACTTAGGACATTGATACATAGGCCATCCCAGATATACATAAAAGAAGGTGGTCAGTGAACAGGTGCACAAGACAAGCGCCTAGCACTCAAGAGTAAGCTTCCCCTTCTCTCACTTCCCTCTTCCCCTCTTAGTTTACAGCACAAACCAAGCTAAAATGCTAGCTGAACTTCTCTTTCCACTCCAAAACCATGGCCTAACTTTCTCCACAGCTCATAAACATTTAACTACTGTGACAGTAATTTTATGTATCAATTTGATTGGGCCACAGGGTGCCCAGACATCTGGTCAAACATTATCCTGGGTGTGTCTGCGAGGGTGTTTCCAGATTAGATTAACATCTGAATTGGTACACTAAGTAAAGCAGATTGCCCTCCCCAAGGTCAGTGGTCCTCATCCAGTCCTTTGAAGGCCTGAATAAAACAAAAAGGCTGACAGACCCTCCTGTGAGTAAGACAGAATTTCCTCTCACCTGACTATTTTGAGCTGGGACATGGGTTCTTCCTGCCTTCAGACTCAAACTGAAACATTGGTTCTGCCTGTGTCTCCAGCCTGCCAGTCGTCCAACTGCAACTATACTATCAGCTCTACCGTTGTCTCCAGGAGACTGACCACAGATCTGGAGACTTGTCAGCTTCCAAAATCACATGAGCCATTAGATATAATAAATATCTTTTCCTCCTTCCCTCTCTCTCTCCCTCTCTTGATTCTGTTTCTCTGGAGAACCCTAATACATCTGCCTACTTAGTACACCAAATTCCTGCTAAAAAAAATCAAAAAATATTTTAAAGTAATAATACATAATGATGCCGGTGACAGAGCAAGATTGTCATAAAGCTTGATGTCAGTCTAATTTAAAACCTTTTCAAACAGTCCCTTCATATAACATACATCAAAACTTCAAATCTGTGTATAGGTTTTCACCAGGTAAATTTATTCCCTGGTGAATATATACAGAGGATATAATCAGAACTATAATCAAAGATTTATGTGCTCAGGATATTGGTTGCGATAACATTTATGACAGAGTCAAACAGACACAATGAAATGCTCAGTAACAGGGGAATGATTAAACAAATTATAACTTTCAAAGGGTATGTTGTCACGCAACTAATCCAGATGATATTTTCAAAAAATTACTCTATAATCTGCAGAAATTAACATAATAAAATGCTAACTTTTAAAATGGGGGGAAAACCCCACAATGATCTAGCTAGCTATCTACACTAGAGAGAAAGGCTAAAGTGTGACAAGTCATTATTTCTGAATGGGGAAACGGCAAGTAAAATTTTCTGTATTTTTCACATTTTTTGTAATCAAAATATGTTACCTTTAAAAGAAAAGAAATATAATAGAGGTCTAAGGAATATTATCCAAAATTGTGTTTAAAGAAAATTATCAAATGATAAATATAAGATTCTATAGATAATTATCAATAAAGACAATTTAACAAACAAATCTATAAAAATTATAAGAGCTTTTTGTAATATATTATAAAAGAATCTGAACTTTTAAAAAAATATAAAACTAGCAATGTGTTATAAACTGAATTGTATCCTCCTAAGATTCATGTGTTGAAGCCCTAACAACCAATGTGACTATCTTTGGAAACACGGCATTTGAAAAGGTAATTAAGAGAGAGAGGCAAACCAAAAAGCAGACTCTTAACTACAAGGGAACAAACTGATGGCTACCAGAGCGGGAATGGGTGGGGGGATGGGTGAAATAGGAGATGGGAATGAAGGAGTGCACTTGTTGTGATGACCACAAGGTGATGTATAAAGTGTTGAGTCACTATATTGTACACCTGAGACAAATATTACACTGTATGTTAACTGAAATTTAAATAAAAACTTTAAAAAAATAAAAATAAGGAGGTAATTAAGGTTACATAAAGTCATAAGGGTGGTACTCTAACCCAGTATGACTGGTGTCCTCATAAGAAGAGGAAGAAATATCAGAGAAGTGAACACACAGAGAAAGGGCCACATGAGAACAGAGAGAGAAGGGAGCTATCTGGAAGCCAAGCAAAGAGGCTTCAGGAGAAACCAAATCTGCCAACACCTTGATCTGAGACTTCAGGTTTCAGAACTGTGAAAAAATAAGTTCCTGTTGTTTAAGGTGCTCAGTCTGTGGTATTTTGTTATAGGAGCTCTAGCAAACTAAAGAAGACATAATAAAGTGTCATTATAAAATTTAGTTGGTAAATATTCTTTGTTCTATAATTTATCTTTTCTAGGAAGAAGCAAACCAAGAAATAAGCATTAGGGCGCCTGGGTGGCTCAGTTGGTTAAGCGACTGCCTTCGGCTCAGGTCATGATCCTGGAGTCCCGGGATCGAGTCCCGCATCGGGCTCCCTGCTCAGCGGGGGGTCTGCTTCTCCCTCTCCTGCTCCCCCCTCTTGTGCTCTTTCTCTCTCTCACTCTCTCTCTCAAATAAATAAATAAAATCTTTAAAAAAAAAAAGAAATAAGCATTAAATAACTTGATTCACGGCACAGAAGGGACAAAAAACCATATTTCCAAAATAAAATGTTACTAGCTAGTACCACTACAGAGAAATAAGTACTATGAATAGACGGAAAAACAGCTCTCAGGTTTCTAGTGATAAATGGTCTGCCTAAAAATGCTCAATGACAGAATCTGCATAACACAATACAAAACATCTAAAATTGTTTTGTTTTCAATATCTCCTAGTCCTGAAAATAACATTATATATGTATGTATGTTATCTCTACACATATTACATTCCTACAGAAATAAAACTCAGAACACAATTTCAGTCCTGTAATGACACCTGGCAGTATAACTACAAAGCATTACTCAACATCTTACATTGCTGGTTCAATCTTATCCTTCGAATTACACTTTCTCAATCTTCTGTTTAGCATCTATTAGATTAATACATGAGTTTCTTTTTACCTGAATGAAATTGTAGACACATTTATTTTTTAGAATTTTCAACTACATTTCAGAGGTATATTTTAAAAATAGACCAAGAGACCTTTAGTTTCCAAACCAAATTAAAATTTCAGTTACTGCTCTGATTTTTCAAAATTACCTTGTCTGGATCCATCTTTCCTCTGATAAATTCTTGCTTCCAGAACTGCAATGCCTGTTCCAATGTTAAACCAATGCCCTTCAGGAAGAGGCCATACTGCATCCGGCCTCCATGACGAAGATGGTGATTTTCCCGCAAGGCTTTATGTAACTGACGCATGCAAGGTGGGAAGGATTTGGTAGAAAGCTACAAGAGAAAAGAGTTTTTTGTTATGTGGAAGATTTACCAGGTCGCTCACATTATCTATAGTTGCAAATCCAATCTAATATGCAAGTTGTAAATTCAGTCTTACTAGAATACAAACAAAATCTATAAGGAGGCATTACCTACTACAATTACAAATTGTTCTCTTAATATGTTTATACTGATTACACGTTGAGATGATAGTATTTTGCATATACTGGGTTGAATAAAATATATTACTAAAATGTATTTCACCTATTTATTTTTAAATTTTAATTAAACTTTTTCTTTTGATTTAACTATAGATTCACATGCAGTTGTAAGAAAATAATACAAAGGAATATCATGCACCCAGGTTCCCCCAGAGATAATACCTTGTAAAAATATTATCACAACCAAGAAACTGACACTGATACAATCCACTAGTCTTAGAGCACCTCACCCCCCACTACTCTCTAACACCTGGCAACCACTAATCTGTTCTTCATCTCTATAATTTTGTCAGTTCAAGAGTGTTAGTATAAATTGAATTGTAATGTTTTTTTGTTTTGTCTTTTTAAAGATTTTATTTATTTATTTGTCAGAGAGATAGAGAGCACAAGCAGGGGGAGTAGCAGGCAGAGGGAGAGGGAGAAGCAGGCTCCCCGCTGAGCAGGGAGCCCGATGTGGGACTCGATCCCAGGACCCTGGGATCATGACCTGAGTCAAAGGCAGTCACTTAACCAACTGAGCCACCCAGGCGCCCTAGTATATAACGTTTTAAGATTGGCTTTTTTATTCAGCATAATTCCCACAAAATTCATCTAAGTTGTTGCAGGTATCAATCATTCATTCCTTTTTTATTGCTGAATAATATTCCATGGTAGGGATGTACCACAATTTGCTTAGCTATTCACTTGTTAAAGGAGCTGGGTAGGGGCGCCTGGGTGGTCAGTCATTAAGCGTCTGCCTTCGGCTCAGGTCATGATCCCAGGGTCCTGGGATCGAGCCCCGCATCGGGCTCCTTGCTCAATGGGAAGCCTGCTTCTCCCTCTGCCACTCCTCTGCTTGTGTTCCCTCTCTCGCTGTCAAATAAATAAATAAAATCTTAAAAAAAAAAAAAAAAAAGGAGCTGGGTTGCTTTGAGCTCGGGGCTATTCCAAATAAATGAATGTACAGGTTTTTGTGTGAATATGAAATTTTCATTTCCCTGGGATAAATGTGCAAAAATACAATTGCTGAATCACAGATGAACTTTTAGAATAATCTAAATACAAAGTAGAACACAAAAATAAGAGAAATGGTTCTCAAAAGGTGAATTCAAATAAATGTGTTAAAGAAATCAATAGTAAAAAGAAAAACTTTTTCATTTACGGTTTCAGCTGCATTCTCCCCACTTCCTCAGTATCTTTCTCCCAAGACTTAAAATTCTCACCCCCTCAAGTATCCCTTGGCAAGTTCAGCTTTGCCAAAGCGGGAACAGGGCTCATTTTGCTTGCCTTTGCTGCCCCCTGTAGAGGACATCCAGTGTCTTTAACCTCTCGTATAACAACTTCGAAATTCTTCCATCTCCAACCTAGCCCAGTCAGGCCTCTACTGGGCCAGGACTACTGTTTTCATGCCTTCCTTCTTGTTCCTTCATACTATTACGGTGAATTATTTTTCTTAAACTTTGTTCCAATCCAAAAACACCAATGAAATTTAATATCCTTAGTAAGAACATGCAAGTTTCTGTCAATGTCTGTAACTACTTTTCAACTATATGTAACAGAACAAACAGGTATTGGGTGGTTTGGGAAATGAGAAGATGAATAACATGTAATTTTCCCCTTTAAGTCACTTAAGTGAAATAAAAGGAAACAGTCCCTACTATAGAAGTTAACTCACATAAATCAGTTATAATGGGAGCTTTAACAAAGGCATAAATCAAGTGCCATGGAAGCACTGTGACAGGGAGGGGTAAAAAAGCCCAGTATGCTATTATACCAATATAAACCCTTTGCTCCAGCCAACTGGATTATTCCATGATCACACAATCATGCTTTATACCTTCTCACTTTTGCCACTCCATCGACCCTGCCTGGGATACAACCCCTCCTATTCCCCATGCCATCTAGTCAAAACCAAGCCATTTGTCAAGACCCAGTTCAACTTCAGCTTCTTTTGGCGCAATTCCTTGAATACTTTTTACTCATTCAATCACTAAATATCTACTGAACACTACTCTGTGTACAGCTTTGGGAAACTAGCAGTGAACAAAGAACTTACATTCTAATGGGAGAAGATATACAATTAACACAGACATAAATAAAGGTAACGTCTAATTCCAAAAGCTCCAGAAATAAATAAGAGTTATGGGATTAAGGATAAATAGGAGAGGAATACTTTAATTTAGGTAGCCAGTAAAGCCTCTCTGAGGTGTTGGCATTGCACGAAGATGTATCTTTTAAGGAGGATCCTAGTCAAATGAGATCCAGGAATACTGTTCCGGGTAAAGGAAACAAAAGCAAAGCCCTTGAGAGGCAATGAACATGGTGTGCTCAAGAGACAGCAAGAAGGTCCAAGTGGCTGGAATATGTGAGCAGACCAGAACAGAGAAGAAAAAGTTAGAATCATGAGTGCACAGGGCATTATAGGCCCTAGTTGTGAGTTTGGGTTTTAGTCTAGATGTGATGGAAACTCCATAGAGGGTATGGATCAGAAGACTGACATGATCTGATAAACAAAGAGAACTCTGGCTGTTGTATAGTGAACAGACTATATATAGAGAAGCAAGGAAGATACTCAAAAGAGACTTTAGAAGAAGTCGAAATAATGGAAATGGAAAACATAGGGTCTAGGGTTGGCAACAACGGGATAGAAAAATAGTTGTGGATACTGAACCGACAAAGGAATTATAAGACCAGGGTAGGGATGAATTACCAACATGGATACTGCAGAGGCCAGGAACAGTAACAGAGTAGTGCTAGTGCAGGAGACCATGCCAGGGTGCTAGAGTCACCAGTGGATGAAGGCAGGAGGTGGGGGCACCAGCAACAAGGATAACTATCAGGTGGTATAATGGGATTACAGGGCTTTAAAGGAGCTGGAGCTCTGCCAAAGGAATGCAGAGAAATGATGTGGAAATGGTAATATGGACCAAGGAAGACATTCATCTCATACCAAATTAAGATGGGGGAGGGACGGGGGAGGGGGGACAGCCTCTACTTGAGAGGGCCACAAGAGAAACAGTGTCACTGAGGGAGCCAGATTTCAGTTAGAAGAAAAATCTTAAAAAAAAAAAAAAATTTTTTTTTTTTTGAAGAAACTGAGGATATCAAGGCATATGCTAATGAATGAGGCACTACAGTTAGGAAGAGGTCAGATAAAGATGTATCTTTATCAATTTAGCACAGGGTCTCACACAGAGACCTACAGATAGGATCATCATAGCAACTTAAGATAATTTATCATTACACTGCTTATTTATTATTTACTATGTTGTCTACCTCCCTCAAGTAAGGTCCACGAAGGTAGAGGAATTTTCTGTTTTATTCACCTCTGTATCCACAGCACAGTGGCATAGTTGCTTATGAATGGGAAAACATCTTGATAGAATTAGGAACAGAATTAACTTCTAACCATTCATATAATATAAACACAAATCCTATGGCAGGGAGAAAGTATTAGAGATAATAACTGTTTGAGAAAAGTAAAGGATGGGGCATCCTCAAGAACAAATTCAATTCAACTATACAAAGTGGGCAATCCTATTGTTATTTCTAAGCATATTAACTGCAAGTACTTGATTATAATTTTTCCAAACAGGAAGACAACCTATTCATTCTGGTCTCTAAAAACTCCTGGTCTCTCCCTACTCACCTTATTCTTGTTTCTAAGCATTAAAATGTCAGTGTATTTTTAATTTATTGTAAATAATTTGGTAACTGTCTAAACAAAGATTATTTATGGCTGGTGTAGTTTCCCTTTTTGGGACAGAGCAGAAATTCTACAATGCATTAAAGAGAAACTCTATAAATTATAGTAAAGTATGCTACTCTTTCCTTCTACTACAGAACAACAAAGTGAAGTTGAAATGAGCTGTTCATTAATCTAGTGGCAACACAAGCAAAGAGCCTATACTTAGTGTCATGAAATAAACTATAATCTCCCAAAATTCATATGCTGAAGTCTTAACCCCCATGACCTCAGAATGTGACTGTAGTTGGAGGTGGGGTCTTTAAAGAGGTAATTAAAGTTAAATGAGGTCATAGGGGTGGGGCCCTAGTCCAATGTGACTGGTATCCTAGGAAGAGGAAGAGACACCAGGGATGCACGAGCATACTGGAAAGACCACGGGAGAACACAGGAGAAGATGGCCATCTAAAAGCCAAGGAAAGAGGCCTCAGATGTGCCAACACCTTCATGTCAGAATACTAGCCTCCAGACCTGTGTGAAAATAAATTTCTGCTTTCGAAGGCATCAGTCTGTAGTATTTTGTTATGGCAGTCCTAGCAAATTGATACACATAGTATTTTCCATTTCTCCTTTTCTCAATGTGTAAGGTTGGTAGGTAGGTAGGTGGGTAGGTAGATAGGTGGGCATTCATTCATTCATTCACTCACTCATTCAATCAATTTATTTTAAAGTTTATATATTTAAGTAATCTCTGCACCCAATGTGGGGCTTAAACTCATGACCCTGAGATCAAGAGTCACATGCTCTTCCAACTGAGCCAGCCAGGCGCCACTCAATGTATAAAGCATTTAAATATAAACGCACAAACACTATTTAGCTATCATCAATTAAAATAATTCCCCTTTGAAATAACTGATTAAATTCTGTTTATCAGGGGCACCTGTGTGGCTCGGTCAGTTAAGCATCTGACTCTTGGTTTCAGCTCAGGTCATGATCTCAGGGTCGTGAGAACAAGCCCCCCCATCAGCTCTGCACTGGGCTTGGAGAGCCTGCTTCAGATTTTCTCTCTGCCTCTCCCTCTGCCCCTCCCATGCTTCCCCCTCTTAAAAAAAAAAAAAAAATCTGCTTATCAGAATACAAATAATTTTCTGATTAAGTTTGGTTTTCCTATGACTAAAAAAAATAAATATGTGTAGCACATAGGATCTCCTTTAAAAATGGTTAGCAAGCAATGAAATGACAATCTCTCCCATC
This sequence comes from Leptonychotes weddellii, assembly GCF_054177405.1. Taxonomy (NCBI): domain Eukaryota; kingdom Metazoa; phylum Chordata; class Mammalia; order Carnivora; family Phocidae; genus Leptonychotes; species Leptonychotes weddellii. The sequence continues at coordinate 44,318,109 of NC_138376.1, read as the reverse complement.
TTCTCACCCCAAAATAATCTCTGAAGAAAAATCTGTGCTTCCTCATTGACAAAGGTCTAAGTTTTATTAAAAGGATGCAATGCTTACTGAATCAATCTGGTCTAAAGAAATCTTCCCAGCATTCTTCTGTGTGCTGTAATCTTGACCAGTGTAAGAATGACTAAAATAAAAAGAAGAAAACATTAAAATAGGATTTGTACAATATATTTTAATAACTTCAAAGGAAATTTATTCTGATACAGATTAAAATCACAGTAAGACATTTTACATATAAATCTTAGCAGAAACATAGCCAAGTGTTTTAGAGGTATTTAATAGAATATATTTAAATAACTTACCCAAAAATAATACAAAAATATAGTGACTGTCTGGATCTCCTGATTCCCAGCGTAACATTCCATTTCTTAGAAGCATAATGCAAACTGTTGTTAAAGTTCAACTCTCTACTACTGATCCCTTATTAACAGCATGGCAGCACAGCAAAAAATAAACTGGAGCTTAAATGAGGAACCATCACTTACTAGCATAGGTCCTTCAGCAAGTTCTGCAGACTCTCTATATCCCAAGTTCCTTATCTGTCAAATGGAGACAATAATACCTGTTTTGCAGTGTTGACAAGAAGTCTAAACTGAAATAATTTCTTTTTCTTTTTTTTTTTTTAAAGATTTTATTTATTTATATGACAGAGAGAGACAGCGAGAACAGGAACACAAGCAGGGGGAGTGGGAGAGGGAGAAGCAGGCTTCCCGCTGAGCAGGGAGCCCGATGTGGGACTCGATCCCAGGACCCTGGGATCATGACCTGAGCCGAAGGCAGACGCTTAACGACTGAGCCGCCCAGGCGCCCTCTTTTTCTTTTTTAAGATTATTTGGGAGAGAGCGAGCACATGTGCACACAGGGGAGGGGCAGAAGGAGAAAGTGAATCTCAAGCAGACTCTGCCCTGAGCACAGAGCCCAACTCAGGGCTGGATCTCATGACCATGAGATCATGGTCTGAGCCAAAATCAAGAGTCCAACGTTTAACCAAGTGCGCCAAACAGGCACCCCGAACTAATTTCTGTTCAATGACCTGACATGTGGTAATCACTGTTTATTTAAACAAGTAATATCTGAATAGCACTTTACAAGGGTAAAGAGTCCTTATCTATATCCTCTAATTACATCCTCATGACAACCCTGAGAGAGTTTTTATTTTACATTTGACAAATGAGGAAATGGGGGCTCAGAGGAGTTAGAAACTTGTTAGATCAGAAAGCAAGTCAGCAGCGCAGTAGGAACTAAAACTTTTAATTCTCCCTTCCCTGTTGCTTCACTATACCATGCCATCCTCTTCCCTCAATACATTTCCTGCATTATTTACAAATTAGGAAATACAAGGTGGTATATACTATCTAAAGCCATCTACCATTGTAAATTATCAGTTCCTTGACAAAATGCCCAACTCCATCAACCCTGATTCAGATGCAGACATTCAGGTATGACATAACGAAAAACAGCTGCTAGATTACATAGAAAACCACAATCAAACCAAGGTTTATGCAGATCCACAACTAAAGGAAAATTCTGGAGTAAAGCATCATTACCATCATAAAGAATTCCAGACTCTCTGCTTAATACCTGCTCAGTACAGATTCTTGCTGAACAATACACACACTCAAGATGCTCTTTAGAAAGGCTACAGTTCTTTCAATCAGTCCATCTGCTGATTAAACAATGGGTATGAATTATGAAGCAAAACTAGAGTATATCTTGGGATGCTGCAGCCACTGGTTAGGAGATGGTTCAAAATGTAGATTTTTCCCTCCCGAGAGTCCTCCCTCCATGGGCTAAGAATGGCCCGAGAATTACTCTGAGAGCATGATGAACAGAACGCCAAAGAGTAGTACAGAATGATCCTACGCCCCAAAACATATCTTTTTGCCTTTGCTTTTCTCCCTTCACATACTTCTGACATATTTCTGACAATTAATGTATCACTGGATTCCATCCATTCTGTTTATCATAGTAGCAGCAAGGCATACAAAACTCATGCTAAATTAAGCCAACAGTTGTCATTTAGTGTAAGTATTTTGCATTTTAATATAGAGTCTAACCAGAGACTTGTTTCAGCGGAATTCCTAGAACAAAGACATCTTACAGTAGAGCAAAGAGGCAGCATGAGACAATGAAAATAGCAGTAGGCTAGAATCTGAAGATCCATTCTTGTTTTTGTTTTTGAATCACTAGTTTGGCAAACTGAGGCAAGTCATTTACCTGTCCTGATTTGCACTAGCCTCATTTGTAAACTGGAATTAATGATGCCAGCCCTGCCTAACTGACAGAAATGCTGGAGAAATGAAACGATACATTCAAAGTGCTAAAGAAAATCAGTAAATCATATCCCAGTCCACAGAGCAACTGTAGTCTTGGCCAGGAAGTACAAAAAAGGACGGGAAACGAGGCAACAGGATCCTGTGGAGGAGCCATCACCGCTGTGAAGGACTAGGCCACTCTGCTGACCCTCTGCTGACCCAGCTTCTCGGGCTACAGATTGATCACAATCATCTAAAGGTATTGTTTAGATCAAAAAGGTTAACAAATACAAGTGTCCTCTATAAATAGTAACAGGATGTACAAACATGAGTATAGTTATTGAGTACACAGAGCCAAATGATATACTATACCACAGGAAAGGTTTTCTCGGTCCAGATTATTGCAGGACACTTAAGTACAAAGAGAAGACATTTAAGAGGACACATACACTTGCCTGAATGGCACTATAAAATGCCCGTCCCTCAATACTTTGATGGGCTATGCAAAAGAGCTAAATTCCAAGTGGGGGGGGAGTTAAAGAGAATGGTAGCGATGATTAATGCAAAGGCCTACTGTAGGATATAAATAACTAGACAGAATATAAGGAAATTGTATATAGACAATCATACTTCTAAAAATATTATTAATAGAGAGATGGCCACCAGCCAACCCAGTAAGGGCAAGCATGAAACCCATGGGAGGAAAAATGATGCAAATGAAGATGTTAAGCATCAGAATTAGGACTGAGATTTCTCCTCTGCTCATTCATGACCAGAAGGGGCAACCTATGTCTCGGTTAGGGAGTTGGTACATCACAGCTATTTAATACATGTTTGAACTAGGAATGGATAGATGAAACTGAGGTGGCAGGAATTCTCAGATACAATACAAAGAAGGCAAATCACGAGAAGCATTGTATTCAACACCATGTAAGCAATAAAGAATTATGAAAAGATTTTAGGCAAGAATTTACATAAGTATTTACACTTGAGAAAGCAAGCAGTGTGGAGAATGACTAAAAAGGGTAGGGACTAGGCAAGAGCAAGTCAGTCGGAAGAATATTGCAATATTACAAGCAAGAAAGGATGAGAGGCTGAAGTAAAGGAGTGGCAACAGGTGGAGAAAGGAAGGCAAAGAAAGAAGAAAAAGAAACAAATAATGCCACCGTAACGAATAAAAATCCTTAAGAACAATTCACATTAGCCCATGAAACTGGATCTTTGGCTTTTACTTGAAGTGTCAAGGGACATTACTAAATGAGACTCCTCTAAGGTCTCCAGGAAAGGTGAGGCACCTTTCTACCACATTCAAGGCTCATGTCAGCTTTATATCATCCTACTTCCAAATGAATGCAGCTGCTACACGAATGAACAAAAATATAAATAATGAACTGTCAAAATATATTCTTATTTTCATGATTTAAAAAAATAGATCAATTTTATGAACACTTTTCAATCACTGTATTGGGGAAACACAGGAATAGTAATTTTTAACAACAAAAACAATTTCCAATTGGTTTGAGGTACGTGCACGCAGACGCACGCACACACACACAACAGAAAATTTTCTATTTTAAATAATCACGGCTTTATTGTGAGAAACACTCACTGTCACTTATGTACAATTTTCAACAAAGGGGATTAAGTAGGCATGAAACCTTTCCTGTTTCTAAGCTTTCATAAAAGAATAAATTAAGATGTACCACAAATACCTTTTTTTTTCAATACAGCCAACCAAAACATTTTAACGGGCCACAAAATTCAAATTATGTCACTAGTAACTATTTTGTGAAATATAAAGAAGAACTTCTGATCAGAGAATCTTGAAAAATCAAGATTTGACTTAATTTTTGGTGGTAAGGGAGTAGGAATTGCAGTGATTTCCCTGCATCTTCCATGTATAATTTATCTTTTATTTGCTACAGTATCAAATCAAAGACACTAAGGGTGAAATGTTACAGTTTTCTCAAGTTACCAAAAAGCCAGTAGTGAAAACAATAAAGATGTGATTCAATGAGTATTCAATTACATTAGAACACTATCTGAACACATTCAGCTGTATAAGGATATAATGCACTTCTCCTGAAATGTAACAATTACTACACTATACTTGCAAAATAAACTTCACTACCCAGCAGAACCACGTGAACGGATAAAACCCAATGACAAAGTTTAGTTTTTATCAGACTCTCTGTAACAGACTTCTTCCACATCCCAGTCGTTGTCCTCATCGAATTCTAATTACCAAAAACGAAACAAAACTCAAAACAAACAAAAAAAACCCCAAAACTTTTAAGAGTCCCTTTAGCCACTCAATCATTTATTAAGGATTTCTGTGACCGAGGAAGAGTCAAATAGTAGTAAAGGATCCAGAGATGATCTAGAAAGTACAATGTGATGAGTGCCACAATACGCTCAAAACAGACGTTCCTGAAGCCTGCAGAAAACAGGTCTCTTGTAAAAGGGAAGGAAGAGAAATAAGCAGTGTGCAGCAGGTAAAGCTTCTTGAGCAATGAAATGGCACTGACAGAGTTCTGTGCGTTGGAAACACAGACCTGAGCAACCAGGAGGGAAGGCTGAGATGAGAGGAAGACAATCGTGAGAATGAGAGATTGCAGAATAAGTGGAAGAGCAGGAAATTATAGTCAGAAAATAATTTGAGGGGCACCTGGGTGGCTCAGTTGGTTAAGCATCTGCCTTCGGCTCAGGTCATGATCCCAGAGTCCTGGGATCGAGTCCCACATAGGGCTCCTTGCTCAGCACGGAGCCTGCCTCTCCCTCTGCCTGCCACTCCCCCTGCTTGTGCTGCTTGCTCTCGTGCTCTCTCTGACAAAAAAATAAAATCTTTAAAAAAAATAGTAATTTGAGTTTGGACACTTAGAAGTAGGATGTCATGACCACAGAAAAGGCAAAGGCCTAGTCGTTTTAGTATTTTTATCATGTGCATGCAGTTTAACATTTTATATGCATTAAACCATCCTTAAATTTTGACCAAGTTCATAGATGTATGTGATGTGAATTTATTAAGGTTCTTGGAGGGTTTTAAAAGCAAGCATGTGATAAGGAGGTGGCATTTTGGACTAAAAAAGAAAGTCTATTTTTCTCAGGATCTGGAGGGTGAGTCGATGGGCAAGCAGAAAGAGATAAGTAAAACCAAGGAAATTTCTAAAACACAGTTTATAGATGAGGAAGTTGGGTCATGTGGTAGAAAAGACAAGCAGAGGCAAAGCAGGAAAAAAAACCTGAAATTGGGTAGGTAGGTCCTATAATGTAGGTCTCTGAACAAAAACCATTACAAATAAAAGCAAACTTTAAATCTTATCTGTTTCTAATAACGTAGTGCTAAATCACCGCTGTAATGAAAATTCGAGGCTTTGTCAAGTTTAAACCTTTAAAAACCTAAACACTTGCAAATTAGTGTTTTTCTAAGAAAAGAGAATTTTACAATTGTGTATAACAATCCCCTTACTTACACAAAAGTGATTGTCCTTATTTCTTTGTTTGGTTTGAGGTGATGGTGTTATCTCATCTCTATAATAAGAGAACTAATGGTACACAAAATATACAAAAGCATCTTCTTACTGTATCATTTGTTCAATAAATTTACATGCAACTTTTTTTTTAAAGATTTTATTTATTTAAGAGAGGGAGAGGGAGAGAGAGAGAGGAGGGAGGGACACAGGGAGAGGGACAAGCAGACTCCACGCTGAGCATAAGCCTGATGTGAGGCTCAATGCCATGACCCTTAGATCATGACCTGAGCTCAAATCAAGAGTCAAATGCTTAACCAACTGAGCCACCCACACAACCCACATGCAACTTAATTAAAACTCAGTCACATTTGAGGAACTTCCCCCCCCCACATTACCTTGCTCATTAAACAGTAAGAGGTAAGCACAGTTAGTTTTCCAATACAGATAAAAATCAGAGTAAATAGAAAATTATAAAGCTAACAGTTTCAAATAAATTAAAACCTGAAAAGTTGAAAAGTAAGCCTTTCAAAATATCCGTAATACATACTGATGCAACCAAATTTAAAATGATCCTATTTTAAATCAAATTCAATCAATCCAATGGTGGGGGGGTGTCGTGGAGGGATAACTGAGACAGGAAGGTATAATTAATCACATCAACACAGAACTGGAGTTTTCCCAAAACACTACTACACAACATCTAATTTACAGAATAAAAATACAGTGGATATACATATAGCTAAATCTGAAACACATACATCTGCATACATCTGATCTGTGAATCACAACTGAAAGGCAGAAACAACAGAAATTTAAGTCCTGTTCAATGCACCACAAATATCAATATGAGCACTTAGATACTCAACAGGGAACTGTTTTTGAGTGCTGAAACTGAGAGCTGAAAACAAAAAGAAAAAATTACATGAAAGTGGATTTGTGAGTCTCACTACAAGATTAGCTGGTTAAGAAAGAAAAAAAAAGGGGGAAATCGGAGGGGTAGACGAACCATGAGAGATGATGGACTCTGAAAAACAAACAGGGTTCTAGAGGGGAGGGGGGTGGGAGGATGGGTTAGCCTGGTGGTGGGTATTGAGGAGGGCACATTCTGCATGGAGCACTGGGTGTTATGCACAAACAATGAATCATGGAACACTTCATCTAAAACTAATGATGTAATGT
>NC_138376.1:44295253-44310666 GCF_054177405.1 Leptonychotes weddellii | reverse complement strand
AATCTTGAAGTAGGAGAATTTATTTTATTTTTTAAAGATTTTATTTATTTGACAGAGAGAGACACAGCGAGAGAGGGAACACAAGCAGGGGGAGTGGGAGAGGGAGAAGCAGGCTTCCCGCCGAGCAGGGAGCCCGATGCAGGGCTCGATCCCAGGACCCTGGGATCATGACCTGAGCCAAAGGCAGACACTTAACGACTGAGCCACCCAGGCGCCCAAAGTAGGAGAATTTAGATGTCCCTAAATAACCTCATGATCTGGAAAGTTTTGTCTACATTTATACTCTTAGAAAGTTTTCGAAGCGTAAAGAAGCGTAAAAATTCAACCTTGAACAATGGAGATTTCAGTGGAATCCAATCTTGTAGAGCTACACTGTCCAATATAGTAGCCATTTGCCAAATGTAACTACTAAGCACTTGAAATGTAGCTTAGTCTGAATTAAGAGGTTAAATAAATATAAAGTATGCATGGGTTTCAAAGACTTAGTATGAAAAAATAATGTAAAACATTTCATTAAAAACTTTTCATATTAATTACATGTTGAAATGGTATTTTGGATATGAGTTAAGTAAGATATTATTAAAATTAATTTCACTTAGGTATTTTAAAATTTGGGAGTGCCTAGGTGGTTCAGCTGCTTAAGCATCCAACTCTTGATTTCAGCTCAGGTCATGATCTCAGGGTCTTGAGATCGAGCCCTGTGTCAGGCTCCACACTGGGCCTGGAGCCTGCTTAAAATTCTCTCTCTCTCCCTCTCTCTGCCCTCCCTAATAAATAAATACATACATATATACATAAAATCACATATGAAGCTTACATTTGGTTCATGTGGCCCTCATGTTTTTACTGGATAGTACTGTGACACAGTGAGGAGGAGGGCATAACAACATGAGGCAATCAAATGATTCTCTTGGGGACTAGGCATACCTGTATAATAACCAACTGACTTACCGTGACTTCAAATTAAGATTGGTCTCTGCTCGTCATAAGCAGAATATAAACTGCAATTGGGCCCACTAATGGAAGCGCCTCAAGTCTATTGCAAATGTTTGTTTTCACATTTCACTTAGGAATCAGGTTTTTAAACTTCAGCCACAGTTTGCCTCCTATAATATTAGGAAGGCAATCTTGAATTCTGATTAGTTTGGAGGTAACCTGAAACGTTACCTTGGGGAAGAATAACAACAACAACAAAAACCTGTGACACATTTCTATTTGGGAGTTTTGGGGGCTGCCTGCCCACTTCCACACCTAATTATAATTGTGCATTCTCCTCTAATTTGTAGAAGCCACGCATGATAGGTGGGACAGGAATATGGATGACGGCAGAACCCTGGGCCAGACTGGAGAGAACTCCTCTCCCGTCCTCAAGGAATGTCTCTCTGCCCTCCTTCCCCAACAACAGACGAAGACTCCGAGGGTCAGAAAACAACAGCATCTCCCTCTCCCACTCCCCCTGCTTGTGCTCCCTCTCTCGCTGTGTCTCTCTCTGTCAAATAAATAAAATCTTTAAAAAATAAAATAAATTCTCCTACTTCAAGATTTCCTTTCTTTGTCAAGCAGTTCCCAGTACTCTTGAACCCAAAGAGGTTAACACTATTTACTTCCTTCTATCTGGCAGCCTATAGTTTATCCTATCTTAAAAACTGGTATAAAATAAAAAAGCAGTGAAGAATGCATCACAAGTAATCAAAACTGATCTCTGCATCAAGGAAACATTTATTTGAACCATTAAGAAGCTAATACATCTTTCAAAATGAACTATAATCTCCTACATCATTCTATAAAAGCATACCCAGTTCCAATACAACCTTTTCACATAAAGCCAGGTGTGATCATGGCACAAATGGAAAAACCATTTCAGGGAAGAGGAAACAAAGGTTCTGTGTACTACCCATATATCCACTTTTGCAATCACAATTTTACCCACTTTGGACGTTGAAAAAAAATAGTCTGCCCACATAAGCTAGGCTATTCAGACATTTAGAAAGCACAGTCCCTGTAGTTTGAATTTGCTGGGTGGGGAAGATATCAAGGAAGATGAAGTTAGAATCTATCATTTCCTGCTGTGAAGGCGATCAAAGGAAAATTCACTCAACAGCTGTCACCACTGAAATTGAAATGAGTTTCGTTTTACAAGCTAAATCCCTAGTAAATGGTATCCAACTTGTATTAGCCCAGGTGATTTTCCCTGCAGTTATTCCAAATGAGAACACAATCAATAAAATTCTGTATAAATTGAATGTAAATTATTGTTCCACAGGCATGAAGTTTACTCAATTTTACATTTTAAAAACTCCCAAAAAAACTACCAGCAGACAATACACAGTGTAATGATCTATATTTCTCTACAACTGAGAGAATCTCTGATTCCGAGAGACTCACATATCCAATAAAAATCAGAATCATACGGGTTCCTAAAATGGGTAAGAACTATACACAACACAACTTCTACTTTCATTTAGGTTGGCTTCATCCTTCCGTATTTTCCTATTTATTCCAATTTCTAAGCTGCAATAATCCAATTAACTGCAAAACAGCTGAAAGCTGCATCTCATTTCTCTATCAAAAATATCTCTACCTTACAAAAGTCAAAAGTCATTATACCCTAAAGACTATACCCTTAAAATGAGTGCATTTCACTGTATATAAATTACACCTCAATAAAACTGATTTAAAAAGTAAAACACATACAGCCTTATAAGATACAAACTATAGCCCCATACAGGTATTTTCAATATACACATTTTTTAAGCAGGGGTGAGGGACAGAGGGAGAGGGGGAGAGAGGGAGAGAGGGAGAGAATCTCAAGCAGACTCCACACTGAGCACGGAGCCCAATGTGGAGCTCGATCTCACAACCCTGAGATCATGACCTGAGCCAAAATCAAGAGTCAGAGGCTTAACAGACTGAGCCACCCAGGAGCCCCTCAATATACACATCTAAAGCCCCCAACGATATCTCTATTTTCATAAGTAAATTTTTTATATTCCTTTACATTCTTAGTGTATATTCTGGTAGTATAATGACCCCCTAAAGAGAAGCTGTTCTGATTTGGTGTTGACCTAGAATAGTCCAATGATCACAATAAAGAAAGGTTGCCTGAGAGAGTGGTAATGAAAAACTGAGGGATGGGAGGACCATGGAATAAAGTTCCAATGTCCAGGAGAATTAACACATTAAATAAATACATTAAATTAGTACATTAAATGAGAAGATGGATATCTTCTCATTCCCTCACAAATAATTTACAGAGTATAGAATGCTTCTGAGGTTGGCTGTCAAAAGTTTATGGCATTCTAGGGTTACCTCTCATATCTGTTTCTTTTTTTTTTTTTTAAAGATTTTATTTATTTATTTGAGAGAGAGAATGAGAGACAGAGAGCACGAGAGGGAGGAGGATCAGATGGAGAAGCAGACCCCCCACTGAGCAGGGAGCCCGATGTGGGACACGATCCCGGAACTCCAGGATCATGACCTGAGCTGAAGGCAGTCGCTTAACCAACTGAGCCACCCAGGCGCCCCTCATATCTGTTTCCTAATAACAGTCGAGAACCAGGGACACAAGGCTTGGGGGGTTCTGGGAGGAACTGGAGAAAGATGAGATGAAGGGGACAGCTAATGAAGACTTAAACTAAAAGTCACAGTCCAGAAGTCACATGCTTTCCCTATACCCTTCCTTGGTTTTGAACAGCCATTTATACTGGTTCATAAAGTTTAAAGCTTTCGTTTCATAGATAAAAATAGAAAGGTACGTAATAGTTTTGGTTTCATTTTGTTTCATTTTTTAAATACACATTTTCAAAATCTGAATTTACTGGGGAGAAAAAAGGGGTTCCTCTTCTGAGGTCACGTTGAGGAACAGAAAGTACTCTCAGTCCTCCATGATTAGTTCCAGATTTCATGAGAGTTCCAAATCCCCAAAGGACAAAACCAGCCCTGAATTTCTGCAAAGGAAGAGTCTTTACCAGAATTCTTCCTTGGAAATGAGAGAAAAGCCACCAGCTTTTGGTCTCAACTACTATCTCATTCAGTCTCAACATTTAGTAGTGTTATAAGACAACAGGCCCAAAATGGAGTCACTTACACTAAGCCCCACAACAGGAAACTAAGACTTAACTACAGTTTCAGCTCTTCCAGAAATGGAATCTTAAACCAGTCAGTCAGGAATCACCTAATCAGCACTAGTTAGGTAATCCGCCTGATAGACGCCTGCCACGCCCTAAAGGAAAGTGACCTTGCAATAATCAAGCCTCGTTTTATCTAGTATAATTTCCTTGTTCCTACTCCCTTTTGCATATAGAGGTCTTTCATTCTGTACAGCTTCTCGAAGCTCGTTTCTATCTGTTGGATTGGATGCTGCCCAATTCATGAATCACTGAAAAAGCCAGTAAGTTCTTTAAAATTTATTCAGTTGAATTTTTTTAACAGTAGCTTTAAAAAACTAAATGAGAGGTAAAATTTTAAAACCTGAAAGTGTTTTCTCCCATTGATTCACTCATTCAAGTGTTTACTGAGGTCTTCTTTTGCCCGCCATTGTTCTAAGTGATGGAAAGATAACAGAAAACAAGGTAGACAAATTTCTTGCTCTCATGGAGCTTATGCTGCAGACAAATAAACATTAAACAAACAAATAAAAATGATCATTTCAGCTAGTGATGTTTCTGTGAAGAAAAAAGACTAAGGCAGTATCATAAAGCACTGGGGGGAGGGGCTTTAAATCAGGTGGTTAGGAGCAGACCTCTAGAAGATCTGAGAAGACATGCTCTTACACTCATTTGATGGATGTCCTCAGAAGCCTCCTTTAGATTGTATGTATGCAGTATGTCACAGACCAAGGTAGCTCAATTAAAATGGAGCACTGGGTATTATACGCAAACAATGAATCATGGAACACTACATCATGAACTAATGATGTAATGTATGGTGATTAACATAATACAATTTTTAAAAAAGCTTTTTTTTATTCACTTTGTATTATCTTCTATGGTACTACTTCCTAAATAGTAGTTATAAAACAACTGAGAGGGCATTAAACCTCTATTGAGTCTCAGCAGTCTTTCCTCACCCCAATTTATCAAATTTTGTTTTGTAAATAAAACGGGATGGACCAGCACTGGTACAGAATACGTCCATCATTACAGAAAGTATGGCACTAAACAAATTACTTTTCAGCTGCTAATATATTACAGTTGCTACCACAATGCTTTCTTGGTCTTTTTAAGAAAGTTATTTCACATAGCATCATCATCGTTTTGTACTTTGTTAGCACTTTATGCCTAACACAGTGTAAAATAGCTAATTTTCTTTATTACTTAACTGGAGGACAATCAACGTTTTAAAGAAACCCACTAAGTGAAGAATAGGAAACTTAATAAATGCAGATAATAAAACTACTTGAAAAGCGTAAGTAATCAAAATTTTGCTTTCCAGGAAGACTACCAGCATTCACAATTCAGAAATCCCTAAGAAACTATGGAGTCAGATGGTTAACAGAAACCTAAAACCTCTAGTTATAGATAAGCTGCAAGAATACTCTGCAAGGCTTACTTCCATGACACTATGTACTCCCACAGAATCCGTTACTCTACTATGCTAACAATCATTATGATTTATTGTAATTATTTTAGTTAAAATTCTTTAACTGTTTTCTGATCAACATTAAGCCCTATAAGAACAGAAGTAAATATGTATCCTTAGAACCTAGCATTATGTCTTACACCGAGAAGTTCCCTTAAAATATGTCAGATACAGGCTTCTGTTCAGTTTTTCTTTAGTGTTTAAAATAAGATTGAGTTATAAAATCAAATTAAAGAAACAGTCCAGATGTGTACATAAAATGAAAAGTTATACTACTTTTTAAAGAACAAACTACGCTGATCTAAATGTTTTGCTGTCAACTGTGATCTTTAAAATAAATCCATGATTTTGGAATTTGGAAAAAAAAAAAAAAAAACAAGCTCTGAGAATGCTAAAAGGTTTATGACCATGTATTTACCAAATAGCTCTCACACCAAAGTACCTCCATGAGTCGCAGCCACTATGCACAATCTCATTACAAAGTCTACTCTTCACAAAGGGGACATACTTGCTTGCCAGGCTACAAAGCCAGCCAGTCAAAGAGACAGGAAATATATCATTAAAAAGAAAATCAGTAACTAATTTGTGTTTCTGTAAATATATTTTTATTTCATATATATTTATGTTTCTGTAAATCATTTGTTAACCCTTTTTTCCACTTTAAAACATGTTAAGCTAGCAAAGTGAATTAACCTATCTAAAAATCCCAAGGGAAATTTAGTATTCTATATAAATTAAGAGCGGTGGTTTACTTGTAAAACCGATGAAAACTGAGCAAAAGCTGTTTTCAACCTTACCCCACCTCCGCAAAAGAACTCCCTCACTGTAATAGGCAGATCAGTGCCTTCCAAAGACGTTCTTACTCTAATCCCTGGAACCTACGAATATGTTAGATTACATGGCAAAAGAGACTATGCAGATGTAATTAAGGTTAAAGACCTTGAGATGGGGAGACTATCCTGGATATCTATGTGGGCCAATCTAATCACATGAGGTTTGGCTTTTCTCAGGATGGAAGCAGAAAGATACAGCAGCAGCAGAAGTAGAGAGGTTTGAAGCCTAAGAAGGACTTAATGTGTGGTTGCTGGCTCTGTGACAGAACCCACATGCAAGGACCAGAAAGAGACCTCCAGGGGCTTCTGGAAAGCCTAAGGAATGTGGGCAGCCTCTAGGAGCAAACACAGGACCTGGACTGACAGCCAGCAAGGAAACAAGGACCGCAATCCCACAGTCTAAGGAACTCAATTTATCCAACACTATGAATAAGCTTGGAAGCAAATTCTTCCCCAGAATCTCCAGTAAGGACCATAGATAGCCCTGCTGACATCTTGATTTTATCTCGATGAGACCCATATCAGATTTCTAACCTATAGAACTGTATGATAAAAAACGAGTGTTGCTTTAATCTACTAAATTTGTGGTAATTTGATATGCCTACAACGGAAGATTCTAATCTAGATGCATTAATAAAATTTTAAAATTCTTCAAATGTTTCTTGAATTCTGTCTTTTTCAAGTCAACTGGTTCCACTCTGCCACCTTCTTGCCTGGGCAACATGACATCCTTAGACTAATGAGTTCTCTTGTTTCTTCAAAACTATTCACAACCGCTCTTTGTTCTTATCTCCGTCTGCTAGAAAACATCTATGTTAAATTCCTTCATCATGAAGTCAATATGACATTTCTTCTCCCAATTTACTTCATCTGGCCATACAGAAACTGCTAACATTCTTTAGTTTTTCTTCACAGGTTTATTCAACCAAAAAACAAACACACACCCATAAATACCCAATAAAATGGGAATGGTTAAGTAAAAATAGACATATCTTCAACTGAGCATTATACAGCCACTTGAAATCAGAACCATGGAAATAAATTTTGTACTTAGTTATGACATATTAAGAGAAAAAGAATTTTTTTTAAAGTTTAACCACTTTATTTATAATTACATTAGAGAGATTGCAACAAAAGCCTAGCAGTGGTTTTATTAGTAAGGCAGGGTTCATTTCTTCTATTCTGCCAAATTTTAGTGTGCCTAAAAGTTTTATCAGAAACCATTTAAATGGCATTAAATTTGCAACATGATCCACATACAGATTTCCACCCCTCACAAATAACGATTTCCCATCTCTGTTTACTTTCCTTGGTTAAGCTGCAGCAATTCTTCCCATACGGCTTTGGGTGGAGGCGTGTGTGTAGGGAGATATGTGCCTATAAAATGGTCTTCTTGCCTTGTCAGAATATAAACTTTTTAACGGACCACATCTATTAGTTCCTTTGTATAGAATCAGAGTGTCCTTTTACAGTGCCCTTAACACAACAGGCTGATTTTCACAAATGCTTTTTGAACATTTCTAAGAAGGCATGAACATTTTCCATACAGAGTAGATTTCTAAGAAGGCATGAACATTCTCCAGAGAGGTGGAAAAGAATAATTCAAAGACAATAAATAATGGAAAAGAAAATACTTTCTAATTTATTGGTATCTTACAAGGCCCTAGAACACCTTCACAACAATCACTGTACTATAAAAGCTTGTGTTGCCGCATGTAGGAAAGGAAATAGTTCAAAGTAGCGCTAGAGGCTGGAACAGGTGATGAGAACGAGCTGACAAACAGGGCGCCTGGGTGGCTCAGTTGGTTAAGCGACTGCCTTCGGCTCAGGTCATGATCCTGGAGTCCCTGGATCGAGTTCCGCATCGGGCTCCCTGCTTGGCAGGGAGTCTGCTTCTCCCTCTGACCCTCCCCCCTCTCATGTGCTCTCTCTCTCATTCTCTCTCTCTCAAATAAATAAAAAATCTTAAAAAAAAAAAAAAAGAGCTGACAAACAACTAAAGCATGTGGACCATGTTAATGAGGCTTTCATTTCAGCCCTGATTTGGTAGAAGTCCCTATGCACTAAACCTTTTTGTAGCACATGCCCACACAATTTTCTGATTTCAGAATGAGAACTAATTCAAAAAGAAACACAGAAAACTGCACCACTATGGATATTGGGAAAAGTCTCTTACAGAGATTGCATTTGATATAAAATCTGTGGCAGCAAGAACTTTAGAGAAGTAAATAGAAACGGGTACATATTAACCAAATGTACTGCATTAGGAAACAAATTTACCAAAGGAGTCTGTAATAATACCAAATGAAGGAAGATGCTTTCATTATTTTAAATGATTTTAAAATAAAGGTTAATAGAAACATCTGTTTACAAACTCAGGCTGCATTACCAGTTAATCCATGTGATGCAGTCCAAGTATTTACTATAGGCAGTACTTTGCTTTGCTAGTTTATTTTATCCTTCTTCGATTTCTATTTCATTGTTGGGTTGAAACATGCTAACAAAATTAGGAGAATGCATAATAAATACATGTTTTTAAAATTAGTTATTCTTTAACTGAGGATAAAACATTAAATAAGAGCAACTATTAAAGTGATCTATTATACTCTGGCCCCATTCATTTCACATCTTGAGGAAGGAGTGTGGGGTAAGGCGCTGTTTTTAAGGGAAAAAAAAAATTTTTGATCACACAACTAAAGTTATCACACGTGAGCTGCAAGTTTTCCTCTCTAGTCTCACCTGTTTATACTTACATATTTTTAAGTGACATAACAAAAATAATCTTAAACATATGCCCTTGATAGTCTAACACCATTTTATAAATATTATCCTATGGGTACTAAAATTAGGGTAGCAAAGATATTTATTTACAATAAACTTCTACAATTACAGAAATATAGCCCAAGACCTTTATATCTGTCCAAATTTAAAAATCAGTACACTAGGGCGCCTGGGTGGCTCAGTTGGTTAAGCGACTGCCTTCGGCTCAGGTCATGATCCCGGAGTCCCAGGATCGAGTCCCACATCAGGCTCCCTGCTCGGCGGGGAGTCTGCTTCTCCCTCTAACCCTTCCCCCTCTTGCGCTCTCTCTCTCACTCTCTCTCTCTCTAATAAATAAATTAAAAAAAAAAAATCAGTACACTATACAATTCACCCTAGAAAATGACGTGATGGAGGAGGATGACAGTAAAGACTCAATGAGATATGACCCATTATATGACACATCTAATGACAGGTGCTTTGAGGAAAGTAGATATGATGATTTATACAAATTCACTCTGGCATTTGGAAATTTAACTTTTTTTGTAAGTAAGCAAGTTTAGTTCTTCCAATAGAGGAGTTCTTGGTATCACTTTTGAAAAAATTGTAAAGTCTTATGAAATAACTCATTCATTTCTTTTGAGGGAAGAGAAATACAGACCCTGAAAAAGAAAAAACCTAAAAATCAGGTTTTCTTAACATGAACCTCTTGAGCCTCCATCACCAAGCTTTAAAATAGGGATAATGAGGGGCACATGGCTGGCTCAGTTGGTAGAGCATGTGACTCATGATCTCAGGGTTGTGAACTCAAGCCCCATATTGGGCATAGAGCTTACTTAAAAATAAAATCTTTAAAAAAAATAGGGATAATAATAATAAAGGACCATCTATCATGGGATGGTCTCATGGGATGGGATGGTCTGAGTAAGAACTATAAAAACCCAGGTTGGAAAGTACATTTTAAACTCTAGTCAGTGTGATTTCTTGGTTCCATCTCCTCCTACACCTCTTCTAAAAACCTGCCACTTCAATTATTTCCTCTTAGTCCTATTGCCCCCATTTTTCCCTTAACCTGTATATGTTCACCTTTCCAATCTGAAGGAAAAAATACAACTCTTTCTTCAACTATGAAACTCATACATATCATCCTCTTTCTTTCCCTGCTCTTTCAAGACTAGCCTACACTCCCTGTATTTCCACAGCTTAATTTCTCATCTCTTAATTGCTCATCAGTATCATTACAATGTTGTGGTTAAGCCACCACTGGTTCCCACATGCCTAATCCAACTGACATTATGTAGTTCTAACCTGACTTTTCTGTGGGATTTGATGGTGTTTACCATTCCTGTTTGAAATCTTTCCCTTAGCATCTTTGATCCCATTATCCTTTGTTGTGTTCCTGTTTCATTCAAGATTCCTCCCCGCTTTTTACTGGTTTCTCTTTTATCTCCTACCTTCATTACTGCCCCTCACAAGTTACTTAAACATTGATGTTCTATGTATGAGTTTTATTCAGGGCCATGTCCCCTTGTCACTCTATACTCTCTCCCTACGTGGCCCTGATTTTAGCCACCACCTAAACAGTGATGATTAGCAAATGTCTCTCTCTCGTATAAACCAAACTCTTAAACTGTGGCCCGTATTCAGCTATTTACGAAACATTCCCCCAATATGTTCCACAGGCACCACAAGTTTAAAATGTCTGAAACTACTGAACCTGGAATCTCCACAACCATATTCATTCCCTAATCCCCTAGTCTTCCTTTATACTCCTTCTTCATTTGTGACAACATCATCCCCCAAGTGAGAGTAAAGTTCAGTCCAATGTGAGTACCCACTGGGAGCCACTATACTGGAATATGGAATCCGAAACAACTAAGTCATGACCCCACTGCTTAAGGAAATAATTTCACAAGAAACACAGTTCAAATAATAAAATCATGTATTTTGTGTTTAATTCTATTAGAAAGGTTTATAAATTTTGTACCATGTTTAAGTGCCTCTCAAGTGAAGTCAAAACTATAAATCCCTTGAGAAGAGAAACTGGGTCTTATTTTTTTATTCCAAGCACATAATTGGCACTCAGTTACTGATGAATAGATGGACACTACAAATGATAAAAAAAAAATAAGCTTGTATTTCCATAAGACATTAAAGCAAAGTGTTTCTCTGTGCTTAATTTAACTTTTAACTAGAGAACTAAGAAAATCTGGACACATCACTTCTACATCCTCAGAATAATATATACCGTTAAGCAATATCCTAGCTTAGTAGGATGGCAAAGTGTTACACTAATTCTCTTCTGAGTGTCTAAGTCCTGTAAAAATGATTTGAGACTCTCTTTGTGTTGCTACTTTAATTTTTACAGGTATTTGTATCATCTCCCAAATTAGTTTTATTGACAAATTTAATTAAAATACTGTTCATCATTCCTCTTTGATCATTAGAGGCACCAAACAAAATGAGACCTAGTAATGATCTCAGTCTCAACCACCTAATGTCTGTCTCCTCTAGGAAACATCTAAGCTATACGGGTCATGCAAACCAATGATGATGACTTTCTCATAACAAGATTATCATTAGAACCTTTCAAATCAAATAGCACTCTTTCCTATTTTGAACTAAGCAAAAGGAAGGTAAAAAGAAAAACATTACATTTAGACACCCAAAAAAGACAATTCAATATGCTTGAAACACATATCACAAGGTTACTCTGTACAACAGAAAGTGTCAAACTATGCACATCAGCTGCCACCCTCCATACAGATGTCTCTGACATGGTAATAAAATGAGAAGCCATTTCATTTAATAAGAATAAAAAAGCAACATCAATTGGTGCATATTACATGTAGCATCTAGACCTAGTTGCCTAGCAACCAGTCCTGAGTGAACTCCACAGAGAATGAAAGCCCTAAACGAATGTACAGTTTGTGCAAATTTCAAGGACTTGAAGAGAAGTGTCAGTAGTTAATCTAAATTCTAGCTGACAATTACCATACTGAGGTGGAGGAAGGAGAACCCATCATTTTTCACAGAATCAAGCATTAACTAGAGGTGAAATTCAGCCATTTAGGTTTATATCTTCTGAATCAGGTTCTATACAAAAAAAAATTGTGGTAATAGGACTTATAAATTACAAAAACATCATGCAGAAAAAAACAACAAAGTATCACTGTTGTAACACCACTCATTCATTCAAAAAAAACACACAATGAATAGCTATCACGTGCCAGATACTGTCCCAGCACTGGAAATACAAATATGAAAGTCACTTTACAAGCTCATAAGCAGCCCATACTATAATGGAGTCATCAGAAAATAAACAAAGGACGACCACATTATGTGTTGTGTAATACACAAGTAGCCACGGGGGTATTGTGGAAACACATATAAAAACATCAGATTCAGACTCAGGGGAAGTGGGCCCACTGCAAACTAAACAGTCAGGGAAAACTTACCAGATGAGGTAACACGGGCTAAGTCGAAAAGGATAAGTGAAAGTCAGGTAAGTTACAGAAATGGAGGAAGGGGAGAACATTCTAGGCAGAAGAAAAAATATTTTCAAGGGCACAGAGGTCAACAACAGCAAGTTGTATTAGAAGAACTTCAAGGCATTTTGTTGTACTAGAAGTTAGGGGACCAGTACTAAAAGAAGAGTCCAAAGAGACTGGGCAACACTTTCCAGAAGGACTTCATATGTCAGGCTAACAAGTTCAGACTTCATCTGGAATGAAACTAGGGAGACGGAGAATGATTTTAAGCCAAGGAATAATATAATCACTCTGGCAATAATGTGAAATATTTTAGCGCAAAGAAGGCAACAAGGAGAATAAATAAGAAGTTACAACAATAAGAGAGATCCTCAGGAGACAAAATCAGCAGGAGAGGGGGGCTGGGGAAGTGACTTACGCATAACTCAGTAACAGTGCTCTAGGAAACTTAAAAACCATATACAGTATTTATGCTACTCAACCCAATGAAATGCTAGTCTGCACCATCCTTAACAACAAAAACAATGATTCAGAGGTTAAAAAGTGTCTGGGAAGGAAAAGTTACTATAGAGAAGGGTAAGAGAGGCAGAAAAGAGACAGGACAGAGGGAAGGGAGGAGGAAAAATATGATCAATTTTCCAATCCTGACAAATAAGCAACTGAGATTCCAAACAAATAAAAACTGAGGGGCGCGTGGGTGGCTCAGTCAGTTAACTGTCTGACTTCGGCTCAGGTCATGATCTCAGGTGCTGGGATCGAGCCCTGCATCAGGCTCCCTGCTCTGCGGGGAGCCTGCTTCTCCCTCTCCCGCTCCTCCTGCTTATGCTCTCTCTCCCTCTCTCTGTCAAATAAATAAATAAAATCTTTAAAAAAAACAAAAACAAAACAGTTGAGAAAGAAATCTTGTAAAGCTGGGGCGCCTGGGTGGCTCAGTCGTTAAGCGCCTGCCTTCGGCTCAGGTCATGATCCCAGCGTTCTGGGATCGAGCCCCGCATCGGGCTCCCCGCTCGGCGGGAAGCCTGCCTCTCCCCCCTCCAATCCCCCTGCCTGTGCTCCTCTCTCACTGTGTCTCTCTCTGTCAAATAAATAAATAAAATCTTTAAAAAAAAAAGAAAAAAAAGAAATCTTGTAAAGCTATACTTTGTCCTATTTGATACAAGGACAGGATCCTAGTCTCCTTTTATTCTCAATGAATTTTGTCTGAGCTCTGTGCAAAGGTAAATCCCAAAGACATTAACATATACATTTATGCGTAACACAAATATGTCAAATATGACAAGAGTTTAATTCACCAATACGTACTACTTGGATTTACTAAAAGTATTTCATTTTTTCTTTTACTTCTTAAGCTTTACTTTTGATTTGAACATTTTGCCTTTTGTCCGTTAGAAGAATCCGAATGGAAATAGGAGAAAACCTTGAAGGAGAAGTAGGCTGTGAAGATACATAGAGATCAGGATGGAATAAATCAGGGTGATTCAGGGTTGCTGACTGGAGAGAGGGAGGGAGGGAGGGAGGGAGGGAGGGAGGGAGGGAGGAAGGAAGGAAGGAAGGAAGGAAGGAAGGAAGGGAGGGAGGGAGGGAGGGTGGGTGGGTGGGTTGAAGGAGGCACATACAAACAGGTGAGAGAAGTGAGCTAAATCACTAATCGATAGATTATTGGCATTAAAATCAAGAACCAAACTCTCTCAAAATAGGTTAATCAAAGAGAATTAGCAATTTTGGTAACCAGTGCAAGCAAGAGGAATCTGGCCCTCAAACTTACTTTATAATTCATGACATAGCCTGTTTCTACCCAATGGAAGGGAAGCATGTGCTGTCAATATGGGAATTCAACAGAATCTACAGCCATTTAATAAAAATTTTGTCCCTCTATATTTAGGTCTCTTGGACATACTCAAAAAAATAAAAAAATAAAAAGAAACCATAAAGGAAAACACTACTGGTGTTTGCCTACATAAAACCTGAAAATGTAGGTACGTTGGATAATGTAACATAATCAAAGACTTTCAGAAAAAAAAATGTAGTAACAAATACAACTCAGAATTACTATCCTTTACATCTAAAATATGTAATATCAAATGAAATCAGGAGATACTATCAATAAATGAATATACAAATAGTTAATCCCACTCCAAAATGAAAATGAATAAAATGTTTTAAAATCATTCTTAATAATAATTAATGAAATGTACTTGATCACAATGGTATCTCCATGATTAACTATTAAATTAGCAACAGTTTTAGCTGTCCTATATCTTGTTAAGGGTACAGTAACAATCTTGTGGGCAATCTTGTATAATCTAAAAATATAAATAGAATAAGGTTTTTGAAAAAGAAATACATATACTTAAATCTTTAAAATGGCTCATATGCTTTGACAAAGTAATGGCACTTCTGAAAACCTATGCTAAGAAAATGATCAAAAATACAGATAAAGATTAACATGTGGCATTTTTTATACTCGTGAAATGGAAATGGTGTAAATGCCCCCAAAAGGAGATGAATACACTACAGTACAGCCATATGAGAAAATACCACATAGTCACTAAAAATGTCTTTCAAGAGATGCTAATAGCAGAAAAAAAAGTCCTACAATGTTTATTCTAAAATGAAAACAACCAGCCATTTTTATAAAAGTGCAATTTCAACACTAGGTTTTAAAATAGCATTGAAGGAAAATATACTACTTCTGAACAGTAATGATGGGTATTTTCCTTTCCCTCCCTTTCCTGTACTTTTTTTTTTT
>NC_138376.1:44256876-44294753 GCF_054177405.1 Leptonychotes weddellii | reverse complement strand
TCCCGGG
Source organism: Leptonychotes weddellii (assembly GCF_054177405.1). Lineage (NCBI taxonomy): Eukaryota > Metazoa > Chordata > Mammalia > Carnivora > Phocidae > Leptonychotes > Leptonychotes weddellii. Next base: position 44,294,746 of record NC_138376.1, on the reverse strand, counting down.
ACTCCAGGATCATGACCTGAGCCAAAGGCAGTCGCTTAATCAACTGAGCCACCCAGGTGCCCCCTTTCCTGTACTTTCAAAGTTTTCTTTAAAAATAATGAGAATATCGGGCGCCTGGGCGGCTCAGTTGGTTAAGCGACTGCCTTCAGCTCGGGTCATGGTCCCGGGGTCCTGGGATCGAGTCCCACATCGGGCTCCCTGCTCCGCAGGAAGCCTGCTTCTCCCTCTCCCACTCCCCCTGCTTGTGTTCCCTCTCTCGCTGTGTCTCTCTGTCAAATAAATAAATAAAATCTTTAAAAAAAAAATAATGAGAATATATTATTTTTTTAATTAGAAAACAAATCCCACCTAAGTCATCTACCCCCAAATAACATGTGGGAGGTCCCAAAGGTATGCTCTGCATTTAAATTGATAGCTCATTCCTTTGAGATCTTTCTGTAGTCAACTCTGTTCATTTTAATATAAATTTACCAACTAGTTTTACACACTTTCATTGAATTAAAAAAGCCTCCAACAGTATCCTAAAGTCAAGGGTAGCAACTATATTAAGAACTTCAACTTACATCACAGAATTAAAGCAAAGGAAAAAACTGTGAAGTTTTTAGTAACTGAAGGGGTTTTAATCACTTTAATATACTTTACCCACTTTAATGCACTTCGAATCATAAGCATAACAAGGGTGTGCCTTCATATTACCTGAGGTGGTTAAGTAGAGGCTGAAGTCTCTCGTCGGACTGCACAGCAGGCAAGGACCTGGCTGTTAACTAAAAGCAGAGAATAGGGTTAGTAAAAACAGCAAACACCAAATACTGAATGTATCTGAACACTAAATGTAAAATGGGGACACAGGAGCAGAAAGAGAGGGAGTACTTAAAATGTAAGTACATTTTTTTTCTTTTTTAAGTTAAAGAATTATACAGAAAGCAAACATGTTATATGAGTAAAGCTAACCATATGGCCTTAAGTTTTGCAGGGTATGCCACTGAGTTTAGAAGTAAAGAAAAAGGAGGTAAAGCAAAGAATAAGAGACTATCCTGAGAATATCTTTTCATGAGTTCATGAGAAAACCTAGTCATAAAAGTACATTTAAAGTACATTTTAGTCATAAAAATATTATCTTTCTAAATAAAAATGGAAAAACTTCTAAACTTATAGCAACCAACCTTGTAGCACTGAATCCTGGGATGAAGAAACTGGGGAGAGAGACTTTCATTTATAGCTAAGTCACTGTGAAATTGGTTACATGCAGAATTGGTTACACACACACACACACACAAAACCATGCATTCCCTTCATTTTGACATTACTATAAGAAACCAAAAATATCTTTTAAACATACAAAATCAACTCAAAGTATTTAATATTGACATATGACCCCAAACTGATCTAGAAAAGAGAATGATAAGATTCAAAGCCTTTTTCTTAAATATTGTATACCTCAGGTTGACAGTGTATCATGAAAATGTGAGCCTTTGCTATACTTTACTGCAATATTAATGATATCTCTATGTATCTCTTTTCTCTCTGTACTTAAGAAAAAGCCCTCTTATGCTATAACAATTTAACCTCCCCATATTAAGAAACATTCATCCAAAGCAATCAGATAGCTTGAAGTAACCTTAATAAAACACCAAAACAAAAATAAAAGATTTCTTCTGCATACAATTATGGCAAAATAGTTCTTCAAATCTACCCATCAATTATTTGACAATTCGCCAAAGAGAACCTTCTTTAAGGCAAACAACAAACTGAAAAATACCCTCGGTTTTATAGGGTATCCTTTCTAATTATTTCATCCATTAATTAAAATGTTCTGGAAACAAAAGAGACATTTAATTCATAACACCTAATTTTCAGTATTATGCAAGTAAAATAAAACTATCACTTTTAAAACCTCTAATATATACTATATTTGTAGGAAAAAATGTTGACCAAAATGCCATATATGAAGTCATTTTAATTAAATCATATCTAATTAATAATAATGGAGAGGCATCCCCACTTTGGGGCAAAAGTTAACACAAGGCAACAGTTATCAGCTAATTTAAAATAAAATGAGGGCGCCTGGGTGGCTCAGTTGGTTAAGCGACTGCCTTCGGCTCAGGTCATGATCCTGGAGTCCCTGGATCGAGTCCCGCATCGGGCTCCCTGCTCGGCAGGGAGCCTGCTTCTCCCTCTGGCCCTCCCCCCTCTCATGTGCTCTCTGTCTCTCATTCTCTCTGTCTCAGATAAATAAATAAAATCTTTAAAATAAATAAATAAATAAATAAATAAATAAAATAAAATGAGACAATTAGTCTGCTGCAATTTTAGCACACAGCCAAAAGACTCTCAGTATCTCTAAGAAATGTTAAATCTAGTACTTCATGACATGTAAAATGCTATCAAGGTTTTATAAACAAAACACTTTAATACTTTAATACACCCTATATCTGCTAATGTGGTCTAAAAAGAAAATTTATCTAGATATTTCAAAAGTCAATTTTTGGAAAACAGATGCAGCAGACAGACTGGGCTTTTTCAGTTACTTCTGTCAATCTAAATAGCATGCTTTCTAATCAAACTGTCTTTTTCTAAATGAAAGCAAACAAACAAAACCTTTTTTTACACCTCAGTAACAATAATATATTTCTAAATGTCTGTTTATTCCATAGAGATTTCTCAACTCAATTCTTTTTTTTTTAAAGATTTATTTATTTGAGAGAGAGAGCACGTGAGCGAGCAAGGGGGAGAGGGGCAGAGGGAAAGGGAGGGGGAAGCAGACTCCCTGCTGAGCACGGAGCCCAATGGGGGCTCCATCTCACAACCCTGAGATCATGACCTGAGCTGAAACCAAGAGTGGGTGCTCAACTGACTGAGCCACCCAGGTGCCCCAACTCAACCCCATCTTAATCTTAGCCTTCATTTCTTTTTTCTTCAACTATGAATACATCTCCACTCACTGCTGTTTCTGCCTCCACTCTTGCCTCTTCCCTAATTTATTCTCCACACCAAGGCCAGAGTGAAATTTTCAAAATGAAAGTTAACCATTCCCCTAATCAAAATTATTTAATAATTCCCTTAGGCTCTCAGGCTGACGTTATTACACGTGTTCTTTCATTAGCCTTTCTCCTAAAATATCCTTTTGGGCCACATCTCAGGAGCATAGGATGAGTAGGACTGATTACAGGCACACTGCGGAGATACTTCAAGTTCAGTTCCATACTACCATAACTAAGCAAATACCACAAAACAAGTCAAACAAATTAGTTGGTTTCCCAGTGCACATAAAAGTTATGTTTACACTATATTGTAGCCTATTAGGTACGCAATGGCATTATGTCTAAAAAAATGTACATACTTAATTTAAAAATACTTTACTGCTAAAAAATACTAACCATCTTCTGAGCTTTCAGCAAGTCATAATCTTTTTGGTAGAGGGTCTTGCCTCAATGTTGATGGCGGCTGCCTGATCCAGGGTGGTATTAGGTGGCTGTGGCAATTTCTTATAACAAAAGAAAAATATGCCACATCAATTAACTATTCCTTTCAGAAACGATTTCTCTGTAGTATGTGATGCTGTTTGAAAAAAATGTACCCACAGTAGAAGTTCTTTCAAAACTGGAGTCAGTCCTCTCAAACCCTGCCACTCCTTCCTCAACTAAGTTTATGTCATGTTCTAAATCCTTTGTTGTCATTTCAACAATCTTCCCACCATCTTTACCAGGAGTACATTCCATCTCAGGAAATCGCTTTCTGTGCTCGTCCTAAGAAGCAACTCCCCACTTGTTCAAGTTGAATTATGAGATCACAGCAACTCAGGCTCATCTTCAGGTTCCACTTCTAATTCTAGTTCTCTTGCTGTTTCCACCACATCTGCACTTCCTCCGCAAAGTCTTGAACGTTCCCTTAAAGTCCTCCATGCAGGCTGGAATCGACTTCTCCCAAACTCCTATTAATGTTGATATCTTGACCTCTTCCCACGAATTACAAATGTTCTTAATGGCATCCAAAATGGTGAATCCTGTCCGGAGGGTTTTCAGTTTACTCTCCCAGATCCATCAGAGGAATCACTATGTATGGCAGCTAAAATCTTACAAAACATATTTCTTAAATAAGACTTGAAAGTTTGAAGTTACTCTTTGATCCACGGACTGTAGAAGAGATATTGTATTAGCAGGCATGAAAACATTAATCTTGTACATCTCCACCAGAGCTCTTGGGTGAGTGGGAGCATTGTCAATGAGCAGCGATATTTTGAAAGGAATCTTTTTTTTCTGAGCAGGAAGTCTCAACAGTGGGCTTAAAATATTCAGTAAACCCTGCTGTATACACATGTGCTATCATCCAGGCTTTGTTGTTCCATTTATAGTACACAGGGAGAGTAGACGTAGCATAATCCTAAAGGGCCCTAGGATTTTCAAAATGATAAGAGACCATTGGCTTCAACTTAGAGCCACCAGCTGCATTAGCCCCTAACAAGAGAGTTGGCCTGTCTATGGAAGCTTTGAAGCCTGGCACTGACTTCTCCTCTCTAGCTATGAAAGTCCTCTATGGCATCTTCTTCAAATATAAGGCTGTTTCATCCACCCTGAAAATCTGCTGTTTACTGTAGCACCTTCAGGAATTCTCTTAGCTAGAGCTTCTGGGTAAACTGCCGCAGCTTCTACATCAGCACCTGCTTCTTCACCTTGTACTTTTACGTTCCACAGGCAGCATCTTTCCTTCAACCTCATGAACCCTCCTCTGCTAGCTTCAAACTTTTCTTCTGCAGCTTCCTCACCTCTCTCAGCCTTCAGAGAACTGAGGAGTTAGAGCTTTGCTCTGGATTAGTTTTGGCTTAAGGGAATGTTATTGCTGATTTGATCTTCTATCTAGATCATGAAAACTTTCTCCATACAGTGTTAAGGCTTTCTTATCATTCATGTGCTCACTGGAGTAGGACTTGTAATTTCCTTCAAGAACTTTTCCTTTGCCTTCACAACTTGGCCGTTTGGCACAAGAGGCCTAGCTTTAGGCCCATCTCGGATTTTAACACGCCCCCCTCACAAAGCTGCATCATTTCTTTAAAGTGAGAGACAAATGAGTCTTCCTTTCATCTAAGCACTTAGAGACCATTGTAGAATTATTAATTGGCCTCATTTTAATATTGTTGTGTCTTGGGGAACAGGGAGGTCCAAGAGGAGAGAGACACGGGGGAATGGCTGGTTGGTGAAACAGTGAGAACACAGAAAACATTTATCAATGAAGTCTAGGTCTTCTTTGGGCACAGTCTGTGGTGCCCCAAAACAATTACAATAGTAACGTCAAATATCATGGATCACAGATCACCATAACAAATATAGTAATAGTGAAAACGTTTGAAATATAAGAACTACCAAAAGGTGACAGAGACACAAAGTGAGCTAATGTTACTGGAAAAATGGCACCGATAGACTGGCTTTGATGCAGGGTTCCCACAAACCTTCAACTTGTTAAAAAAAAAAAAAAAACCCACAATATCTGCGAAGCACATTAAAACAAGATATGCCTGTGTCCAGCTTCTGCCAACTCCACAAGACATAAGAGAAGCATATCAGGTAGAAATTTGCCATAGCTCCAGTTTCTGGAACACATACGCTCAATGATTTGACTCCCGCCTCACCCCTTCCCATTTTCTGTAACTTATTTTCACACCTTAATCACTGACAAGAAAAATTCCTCAATCACTGGTCAATGCCTGAGTAAAATTATTTTGAGGAAGATTTTGAGTTTTCCAAAGGTTTTGCTTTCAATTTTTAAAACAATTAGCATTTTCAAAAAGAGCATGCATCTCTTCACGGTAAGCAGATGAGGTTATAAAGCTATTCCAAAGCTCTTTAAAGCCATCTGCTGACCTTTTGCTAACAGAAAATAAACCTCATTTTAGGGACTGCTGGCTCCATCATTTCTCTCTGAGCCCAAGTAGCTCCTACTACACTCACCGGACCATGAGGGGCACTGCACCCCTACCATTGGCAGGACAGGTATTTAATTTATTTAAAGCTTTTCAAATTCATGCTTTGAGCAAAACTAAATCTAAATCAAAACTAAATCACAACTGTCAGCCTTACAAAAAAGCAATACACTATCATAACAAGATTTTCGGCATTAAAAAACTTTCCTCTATAACAAGAAATGAATAATTGTCTAGTTTAAATAGACTTTGGTTTGCACATGTTTTGTTTGTTGTTTTTAATAAAAAATACAGCAGTATCCTTGACATGTAAGAATGAAACGGAAAGAAGATCTATCACAGTTTACGTCGTGAAGACTAAATGGGTTGTTTGAGTTAGGGCTGTTTCATGGGAACCAGAATAAAAGCTGGCATAACATATAGTATACTTCTTATTATTGCTGAGAGGTTGGGATGTCCTTTCATTATTAAGAATATATCTAGCAAAATGAATTAATTAATGCAAGGCCTGTGTGGTTTTTAATCAAGCATAACAAATAACAGATTCTTAAATAAATCTCATTTTAATGATCAGGATCACTGAGTCTGTCTTGCATTTTGCCCTATTTTTAACTACAAAAAAATAAGGCATTTTGCCATCTAAGAAGTCTCCTTTTAATGCCAATAAATACCACATGGATTCAAAGGTACAAAAACCAAGAGAAAGTCTGGAGGTATGTGGTCCAACCTTGGTCCAACCTTGTCACTCCCTGCCTGCAGAAACCAGGTTCTTCAGACCACAAGCAGCTAGCTACTGCCCACGTGCAGGGCCTGTCTGGCACCTGAGATCAGGACCCACACAATACACTGCCCTAGTACAATCCAAAGCAAACCATACTTTGCATATAAACCAGTCAGAGGCCTTTGCCCAATCCCAGTGTGATTCTGTCTCCTCTAATTTCCTTCACTTTTCAAAACAGGACAATGCTCTTCAAGATGCACAAACCCATGCACTTTCAGTCTTGAAGATCCCCAGATTTTGCATTCAAGGTTCCTTCAAGTCGTCTGCAATTTGGCTCAAATGTAATGGCCTCCCAGAGGCCTTCCCTAATCACCCTTGGTAAAGCAGTACCTCTCTGCAGGTATTGTTAGTCAGGCAACTTGCAATAGTCATCACTATCTGAAATTACCTTTGTACTTTGCTTATTTGTGTGTCTTCCTCTCCCAAAAAGAATATAAACTCTCAGGGCAGAAACCTTTTCTCTCCTGATGACCACTTTTCCCCCACTGCTTAAAACCGTATATGGTGTGGCATACCGTAGGCACTCAGGAAATACCGCAGAGTAGACGAAAGGTTCACCTCGCTCAAACGTTTCCAATGGAAGCATGGGTTTAGAGAAGTCTAGACGCTGACCCTTTTGGTCCTGCATTTCTAAATTTTTCATAAGTAAATATGACCTATCAACTAGAAGGGCCACACATGTTTCTCTTTTCATTTCTAGCTGACTGGAGTATCTTCAGTCCTCCCTTTACAAGGAGGAGCAGTGTCCTACCACTCAATGCAATTGAAACTACAGCTCCCTGGTTCAAAGGAAACAAGTAGCCCAAAAACACAAGTCCAAAACTCAAATTATGGATATACTATCACAGGCATTACCAAAAGACTAATCATGACACAGTTCCTTCTTTCTAATCTGTGTCTTTCTGCATGGTTTTCTGTTTTGTTTTGTTTTGGTCATTAAATAATAGCTACAAATAAAGCAAAAATGTCAACTAAAATCTATTTTTCCAACATTAGTGGAAGTTTAAAACACACATCAAAATTCAGTCCTCTACAGTGAATGTCCATTAAAAAAAAAAAAAAACTGGCAAGACCGCAACTGCTTCAAAAATTTACAGAAAATGAGCAAGTAATAGGGTACATATGATTCTATTCAAATAAGGCTCACTTAGATGTAAAAAAAAAAATATATATCCTTTGGCATTTATTTAATACTACTAAAATGAAAGTGCTGTGTTACACAATTTTCAAGATACTACTGTTAACTGTAGGTAAGTTACTTTGAAAGGGAATCTCAAAACACTCCCAGCTCAAAAGCACATGAGGTCGCAAGAAAATTTAAATTCAAATAGCAATCCAAAGATTATCCACTCAAGTATGGAAAACCTAGATATAAAGCATACTTGGTTCTCATATCTTTTCAAGAGTAAGGCAAACACAGAAAATATTTTCTTCTTAGATTTCCACTCAAATTAGATCAGCCTGGAAAGAGTAATTTTTAGAATTATGATCCTGGAGGTAAGTACATGGGTATCTGTTTTATTCTACATACATTTGTGTTTGAAACAGTTCAAGAGAGGAAAGGAAGGAAGGCTGACTGATTTTCCAGCACTGTGAGGAATGGCTTAGAGGTGGGTGATCCAGGGATCTAAGATGAAGAATCAAATCATGGCAGAAACAGTGGCAATAAAAAGGAAGACATGAATGGGAGAAACATGAAGGAGGTATATTCTACATAATTTTATGCCTAAAACAGGAGAAATTATAGAAGATATCCTGGTAGGTAGATTGTTCTATTAATTGCAACAGAGTGGCCACAGGAAGCAGAGGAAAGAAGAAAGGAAATCGTGTGTTTTGGCACGCTGAATTCGAGGTGCTTCTGAATACCCAAGAGGCAACTGAACATGCGGATCTAGAGCCCTGGAGAGGATATGGTGCTAAAGATATAAATTTAGGTGTTGTCAGCAAATAAGTCACAGGTAAAGCCACGGACTTGGCAAAAAAGGCCAGGGATTATGCATAAAGCAGGGATGCCCAACTGTCAATTCACTAGTAGGTTATCAGAGTACAGTGTTGAGGGTTCATTCCAAGCTGCATCCAGGAAGAGAAGAGGACTGAATGCCAACATCTGCTCTGGATACGGAATGGGAGATTAGAGGTATCTGCCTGGTATGTGCTATCCCTAGTGGGAGTAATAAGGAATTTTGCCAATAGACTTAAAAGTTTATAACACTGATTCTAAGCAATTACAGATTCATGAGAGAGGGAAGGTGGGGGGAGAGAGAGAGACAATACAACCAACAGATCCTTTAACTCTTTCATTAAACACCTGGAATAAATGAATTACAATTTGTAAAAGAAAACGTTCCCTAAGGAAAGCACTCTGCCTCCTGGTTGTGAAGCTATTGCTCTTAACACCCTAAAGGAGACTGCTGTCAGCCCACTGCTGCTCTGAAGCAGAATTTGTAAAAGGGCCCACAGAAAGGGGGAAAAAAATCATGATCTCCTCCTCCGAATGGCGGGCATGAAGGGAGGGAACAAGAACACACAAGCAGGTGAACTACATAAGTAAATACAGTGAAAGGTTCTTAAAGAATCAACAGACATTTCGAAAACAAAGGTGACTCAATCAGTTGAAAATGAGGAACAAGACAGTGGCTTCGTTTTAAAATAATAAATTCCTTCTTTCTGAATTACTCACCCAACGCTGGCTAAATTAAAACACATAAAAATGACAAGAAAACAATGCTCACTTGGAAAATATTGCTCAATTTTGTTCTCTGGCGTTTTTACCCTCTACAACTCATTTCAGCTTCCTTATAAAACTCAAGAGGAATGACAATATGCACTAATATCAAAGTTGTACCTTAAAAGAATTCCAAGATGGGTATCAGCACAAGTTAGGCCTTTCCTTTCGTTTAATCTTATTCTACTCAAAGAGGCAGAAGAGTACTCTCTTCCAGTGATATTAGGGCAGTGACATTTATGTACATGTACAAATGGCAAAGAGATCAAATTCAGGTGTTCTTTGAATAGACTTTATTTTTTAGAGCAGTTTTAGGTTCACAGCGAAACTGAGAGGAAGGTACAGAGATTTCCCGTATTCTCACATGTATAGCCTCCCCCATGAAAGTGACACAGTTACTACAACTAACGAATTCACAGACACATCATTATCACCCAAAATCCATAGTTTACATTATGGTTCACTCTTGGTGCTGCACATTCTATGGGTTTGGACAAATGTATAACACATGTATCTACCACTGTAGTAGCATACAGAACAGTTTCCCTGCCCCCCAAATCCTCCATGCTCCACCCATTCATCCCTTCCTTCCCCCATCCCCAATTCCTAGCAAGCACTGATCTTTCTACTGTACTCTCTCCACAGTTTTGCCTTTGCTGGAACATTACAGGGGCCAAAGGCAGGCCTCTCCCAGATGGGTCACTTGGACATGAACATTATTTTGAGTTAACAACAATCAAAACCCAGCAGATTCAGGAAAGGCTCTTTACTTCCCCTTCAACCGCCTGCTTGTACTAGAAAGAGAGCTATTAACAGAGATTCCTCTTTACGCAAGAAACTAACAGGGCAACCTTTGTTTTTCAAGCATCTCCTCACCTTCCTGTTAATGGTTTTCTCCCCTTTGTATCCTCAAACCATAACCATCTCCTTAGCTCAAATAAGCAGTATGTTGCCGCACTGTCTTTGGAATTTCCATGTCTGTGTGGATTCCCCATACATATGCTATTAACTTGGATTTTCTGTTAATCTGTCTCATGTCAGAAGCACCCAAAGGGAAAGAAAATTCTTCCTCCCCAACAATATCACATAGTTGGAATCATACAGTATGTAGCCTCTTCAGATTGGCTTCTTCCACTCAGCAATACGTATTTAAGGTTCCTCCAAGTCTTTTCTGCGCTTGATAGATCATTCTTTTTAGCATCCCATCATCTGGATGTACCCCCAGTTTACTTTTCCATTCACCACCCGAAGGACATCTGGGTTGCTTCCAACTTTTGGCAATTAAGAATAAAGCTGCTATAAACATCCATGTGCAGGTTTTTGTGTGGACACACGTTTCAAATAGGTGTCTTTTAAGTTAAGAACAAGTGGGAATGCTTTTCAAAATATCTTTACAATCTCATTTCATAAAAGATTTGAGATGGCTCCTACTGCACCTTACTTCACACGAGACATTTCGAAAACAAAGGTGACTCAATCAGTTGAAAATGAGGAACAACTCAAACTCTAGAATACTAACACTTTTCTACTAAGTTGAAGATGCATATATTATGCTTATGCATATGTTCTAAGAGACACGAAATTTATACGTTGAGAAAATAATTTTTGAAATCAAAAGGCAACAATTTCTTCAGAGAGAGACCTCACAGTAACAAAAAGATAGAGCTCTAGAGAGAACAGGTTGTTCAACAGAACTATCACTTTTATTACTGGGGCCAAGGCAGATGTCAAGTAAAATTAACTTTTACAAGCAGCTGCTCTTTTAACTTCATTGATTTTAACAATGGAAAATCCTGTGTCTTTCTGAACTTCATTTTCTTATAATAGCAAGGGATCCCAATTACAAATCCCAAACTATGAGAATCCCCCTTGCTTCTGGAACCAAATTTGTCCCCCAGTTTCATGTTCCCCCTTGGCTGCCTGAGATGCTGTTCACCACTAGTCCTAACACTCTAGTACTTACATGCCCACAGCACTTTCTGGTTGTCACTGGGCGCGTACACATATTATCTCACTTGATCTTCACAACAGAGTTGGTTTCATCAGTACAGTGCTTGAGTACATGAAAATTTCTCTATCAGCTAGCCTCAAACATGATTTTCAATATGTAGGCTCTAAAAACCAACCAACAACCTTGTCAAGCAAAACGCATAGATTTCATCTGAGCTCTAAACATGCCCAAGTAGTTTAATTTCCAAAGAATATTAAACAGTGCAGAGTTAACAAGATATTTCCAGTTCAGGGGTCTGGATGATATGAAGAACTGAGAGAGTAAACCTGGGAATAGTGAAAGCAGACATCCCAGTGCTGATTTTTGATCATGAAACCTATGGAGTGAAAAGAAGCTTGTTATTCAGAGGCTAACCTAAGCACCTTACTGATGCTTTACATCATTTAGAAATGTAAAACAATTGCTTGAGCAAGGGAAAAAAAGGGATTAAGAGATGTGCAGTGATAAATGTACATGGATCACTGGATTTTTTTCCATAAAGTAAAACACCCATAAAGTCATTTTACTTCTAGAATACTCCAATAATTTTGGTTCAAAATTCTTAAGCTACTATAGCAAGCAGTTCTACAATTAGACTTCTCATAAGCAAAACAAAGATCTGGCAAGTGGAATTCAACACATTTTGTTTTTCATGGTGGCACCCAAAAGATAATGAATTGTCAAACTTTCAGTTGTCTTCTTAAAGGACTGCTCTTGTGGAGTAGGAATGAGGGCAGCAGCAACACAGCCAACATTCCTCACATTTTTACTACATGCAGGGCATTTTAGTGGGAGTTCTATATAGACTCTAATCCTCACAAGATTCCTAAAAGTGCTATTATCCCCAGGGCACCCCAGGGCTTCACAGACTGTTCAGCCAAAGGAGACCTGGAACATCCAAGCAGAGGGAACAGATGACCCTTATGCCCTAAAGCACCATTTAGCCTCATGTATTTATCTTACCCAGAATTTGCATTTGATTCTAGAACCTGTCCTTCTTGGTTTTACTATAAAGTTGTTTATTTTACCACTGAGTAAAACAGTGCCATTGCTGTCCTATATATATCTTACACATTCCCTAATATAGCCAGTCGTAAATATTTGGCCATCCTATAGCTTTAAAATACATGCTACCATATTTCTACTCCTTATAGTCTCCCTGAAAGAAATCTCCAGTGCTACATTTGGGACTGGGGAGTTAGCTGAAATGATTCTGTACCTTGCTAGATTTCACTAGCCATAGCCTGTGTCCTTTTGTACAACTACCACAATTACACAGAGCCAGAACTGACATTTGTTCAGCCATAAATCTTTATATGCAAAGACTCTAAAAATCATTTAAATTCCTGGACCTCTCATTCATTTAATAAATTTCTGAGGCAGTAACTGAAGTTCTAAAGTTCCTTATTCATTATCATAGTTTCATCATTTTTGTCTCCCAAAACATCTATACCATATTTACCTAAGTTTACATTTGTCAATTTCCTATTTAATGCAAGAAATATACTTATCTGAGTTTTCCAGAACCAAACTGTTCCTTTTCTGTTGGTTATTTGTAACCATGACTCCTGAGCAAAATATTATGTGGAAATTTTTCATAAAGCTTCCTAAATACGCACACAAATTCAACTATGTGCACTGAAATTGCCAACGGCATCTATAGGCTTCCAGTAAATGTTTAAAAGATTGCCCAGACAGAACAGTGGCTTTCATAGTGCATGTTATTCATCTTCTTTAAGTAGTACATCCCATGATTCTTTAACTTCCTGCTGAGTCTATTTCCTGGTATAAATGTCAGACATAAGCTACACATTACAGTGGCAATCTTATCTCCATTCTAAATATTACTAAACAATGTACCACTTCTAATGTTGGAAACTTTAAACATAATTTATTCTGTACTACATTTACATGGTTAAATTTATTAAGTAATCTAAAACTAATATCAAAAGATCCACAATTATATTTATTACCAAAGTGAAAGATATGTATGTGTAAATTTTCACACATTTTCTACAACAATGTTTTTTCCCTTGACGTGGACTTTTATTAACACTTGGAAGTAGAGACAGAGCAATAGGGAATGGAGTGAAGGGGGTGGACAGGATTTTTATTAAAGCATCAGTAACAGTCATCTGTTGGATGACAAAATACAGTCCTTGGGAATGCACTTGAAGAACTGGAGGGTCTCATGTCATTAAAAACAACTAATCAACAAGGATACATAAGACTTCATTTCCTTCCACAGCTGAACTTCAAGCCACTGATCCAAATGTATAGTTCAAGGATGGTAGTCCCAGATGGCTAACAACATACCTCTAATGTTTATGTTAACATGCTGCAGCAAGTATTCATTTGCTTAGTACTTCAGCTACTTTTCCTTTCCTCTATGACTTAATTTTCACTGCTGTCTTAGAGCACCTTGATTTCTTCCTTAATAAAGACTCTGCCTTTGCAGATACAGAAAATGTTTTTAGTTATGTGTAAAACAGCCCAGTGTGCCTTCACATCTCACTCATAGTTTATTTCTCTAACCTGAAATGAGATACTGTTCTATTTTTGGATTCATTCAACTTAGTCGAAATTTAAGCTATTTTCTATATTCATTAAGTAGTCCTACAGTTTTCCTTCAAAAATAAAGCCATTATATAATTTTGTTCCTCTAATGATTTTTATATTTAAGCACTCCTGAGAGGAGCTCCTTAAAATACCTGACGAGCTTTCAATTACACAAAATTAGAGTCTTGTGATTAATTATAGAACTTCTGATTATATTTAAAACAAATCAGAACAGGAAAAATAAATAATTTCCATTACTAGGACATAAACATCAGTAACAACCTCTAATTATGAAATGGAAATAGAAAAGTATAATGTCTTTACTGTGGTAAGGGCATTTAAACAATGACAACTGGACTTTTCGCCTCAGCACTCTGATGCATTTTCAAAATGGTTTTTAATTCATCATAAATTTAGAGACAAAGCTCATTAATACAACTGAGGAAGTAAGAAGGAATATGAAATAAATGTATTTTGAAACGTTTCAACAAACATAGCAGGGTACCCCAAGTCCTATTCTTTCTTCCTTTTATTTTTTTTTTCAAGATTAGGAATCATCATAAGTAACAACCTGGATCACTGATGTCTTCTCATTTCTTATTTCAAATAACATACAATCCCCTTAAGAACATAGGCCCAAGCCCCTGAATTTAATTTATTAATATAAAAGAAATCATTTCATTGTTAATCTAAATCACCTAGTAAATTTAAACTCCATGCAAAATTCCATTTTTCTAAGAAAAACATATTTTTCTTACTATTTCCTTTCAGGTTATGACCTCTTCTATTATTTTTAAGGTTGGAGATAATTACCAGAGTCTATGGTAAAGAAGAGATGCTAGTCTAAAAACTGAAAGAATCCTTACCTGCTTGCTTAGATAGAGAAGGTTGTTTTTGTTTTGTTTTAAATAATATGGTTATTAGAACAACTGCCTATCGTTCTGACTGCCCAAAATTATGAACTGCCATTTCAGTGATTGAATGGACCCTAGCTAATATTTTCCTGCAAGCTATCAAGGGTGTGTGGATTCTAGACCACCATGACATACTATTAAGTGCACCTTTCCCATCTGACTCAAAGCATCAAGGTATGAAATCAAGAGAGGGGATAAAGTAAGCATGTTTAAAGATACATTTCCTAAGAGTACTCATTTTAGTATATCATATTTGTAAAACATCCTTTGATATCAGAACAGCTAGTTGAGACTTTTAAAAGACCTTGACATACATTTGACTGATTGCTTTCCAATGACATTATTTCATACTTTCTGGCACAATCGGGCTGATAGTGTTTGATGGATAACCAGACAAGCAAAGGACAAGTCTGAGCAACAGCCATCCTTTATATCTGACATCTTCATGTTTTATTACATATCGTAGGAAAAGAGAAAGGGAACAAAAACCCATAGGCAATGTTAGTTCCAAAAGATCTTACTACACAAAGGCCCAAATCAGTATTATTTTGAAGCAGCCAATCTTGACATAAAAATGCATTTTGTTGCAAGTAAAAAATCATCAACAGTTATAAAATTGGGAGAGGGAGAGATCTGCATCTTATACTTCTTAAAGTTTACTTTCTCTAATAAAATGCTTTAAACAAAGGGCCACAAGATCTCCTGGACAAAGCACAGTACACAAAATGCAAAGCTTGGTTTTTCCTGTTCTGCTCTCTGTGCCTGACTTATATTGCCCCCTCAGCTTGTTCATGTTAAGCAAATGTAAACAAATGTCAGCAGGAACTAAAATCAGTCCTACCAAGATGTTTCAACAGTGCTGGCATGTGAACTTTCAGACAGCTGACAGAATTTTAAAGTCAACTACTGAAAAACATACATTTGTCCCAAATTTCCACTGAGATTTTTTTAAAAAGGGACATTAATATTACCTAAAAGTACTCAGCAGACTTTTTTCATTATAGACACATCATAGTAAAAATATGGGGAACTAAAGACTTCAGACAACTGGACATTTGGAACAGCATCCTGTGACTTTTCACCAATGTTCTAGCTGGAAGTCAAAGAAAGAATTTTTGGTCCCTGTGCCAGGAAAGAACAGAAATACTATTCATTAATATGAGCAGGAGCAAATATGGAAGGAAAGATCAGAGGCTCAGTGTTGTCCATGTTAAGCTTGAAATGCCTGTTAGACAACCAGATAGAAACATCTGGACTTACAATATAAAACTGTAAAACCAGCCAGAATATTCTATATATTTATGGGTTTTAACATAATTTCTACCTTGAAAACTACAGCAATCAAATAATGTCTTCCAGTCTGAGTGCTCCATTTTATGATTAGCTACAATTAATGGATATAAATATATCACTTGCTACAAGAGCATTCAGTTCTAATACCCCTTACTACAACTGAGGTCTTACAAAAAGCTCTTAAGCCACCCAATAATTAGAACACTGAACCATCATTTGCTTCAGGGATGCACTGACAATATGGTAGCAATTAGCTACATATGGTATTGAATTCTTGAAATGTGGTTAAATTGAGATACGCTGTAAAATACACACCAAATTTCAAAGACCTAGTATGGAGAAGAGAATGTATACCTTGTTAAAAAGTAAGTATGTATTTTTTAAAGATCTTATTTATTTATTTATTTGAGAGAGAGGAAGAGAGAGCACATGCATGAGCAGGGGGAGAGGGAGAAGCAGACTCCCTGCTGAGCAGGGAGCCAGACACAGGGTTCAATCCCAGGATTGAGATCCCTGAGATCATGACCTGAGCCGAAGGCAGATGCTTAATCATCTGAGCCACCCAGGCGCCCCAAAGTATGTATATTAATTACATATTGACATAATATTTCATATATATTGGTTATATATAATACAGTGAAATTACTTTCAACCTTTTAAAACATTTTTTATGTAGATACCAGAAATTTTAAAATTACGTATGTGGTTCACATTATATTTCTACTGGACAGAGGATTTCTGAGCCAAAGATGAATATGACTTCTTTCTGGTACACAAGCAGTAATAACAGGCAATTTAAATCATTAAAATCTAAGAGTACAAAGAAGAGCAACTGAAAATCAGCTGTGTCATATCCAATTACTAGAAATAGAAAATTATCCATTTTATATCTATGGCTGCAAAAACACATTTTTAAAACGCATGTGCCCTAATATGAGATCAAATTGAACAATCCCCCCAAAAAAGGAGAGATAGGACTTTAATGAAAATGACAGCAACTTTTCCCAAATATTTATACAAAATCATAAAATTACATATTGTGACCAGCCACCCTAAATCTTTTTTCAAGAAGGTTATAAAGAAAATATGTCCCTTATTACAATGAGAAGTACTTTATCAAATGAAATATGAATGAATGAATTTACTTTCCAAGTTCTGAATTACATATTATACAGATGATTTCCCTAACCTCAAATATGCAGAATAACAGAGAAAAGGTAACTCGGTCTGATTCATGTTAATGTGTACATAATCTATTCTTTTGCTCCGAAAGTTTTTAGATTTCTTTGGCTATGATATCCTTAAATTTCGCTTGTCAATCAAGATGTGCCATATTTTTTATCTTTAGGTTTTTCTTATCTTTCTTCCTTGGTTTTCTATTAGCCCTTTCAATCTGAAGTCTTTGTTCTTTCTTAATTCTGAGTAATTTACCATCAATATTTCTTTGAATATTTTTCTCTCCTCCAATTTCTCTTCTACCTCCTGAAAACCCTATATTTGAATGCTGACATTACTATGCCTCTCCTCCATATTTCTTAGCCTTCTCAGTACTTTCCATCTCTACTTTTCCTTTACCTTCGGAGGATTTCCTCAACACGATCTTCAAGTTCATCAATGCATTTGTCCCTTGTATTCATGCTCTTTATCTGACTTATTAAGTTCTTTACTTCAACTACTATATTTGTCATATCTAATATTTCCACCTTGTCCTTTTTAGGACTTCTAGTTCCTTCTTAATACTACTACTATCTTCTTTTATTGCCGAGTATATTTATTATGTTTACTTTAAATTACCCTTCCATTCTAATGATTCTGCTTCATGAGGAGCATGCTATTCAGTTTATCTTTTTGTGTTTTCAGCAGTGGTTATACTCTTCGTATGTCTATTTACGACCTATGAGGTCATATTCACCAAAGGATAAGAGTTAGAGGATCTAGAAACGTGTGAAAAAAGGCCAAAACCCAAGTCCTACTATTATCCCTCCTGGTGAATTTGAAAAAGATGAAGATGAGCCACGGGCACCAAATAACCACTCTTGACCACTTCTGTCTCGGCCTACTGCAAGGCAACTCCTTTGGAAGGGATCAGCCTTTTAAGCTCTTAAAAGCAGCAGCACAGGAAGAAGGCAATCTCCATAGGGTATACTCTGCAAGCCCTAGGAGGACTGAGTGCCCTGGGTTTGCTGGTGAGCTTGTACCGGTTTTCATCAGCTCCTCACCCCAGCAGGGCTTTGTCCTGCCCTGAAAGGATCCTACTGATATCAATTTCTGTAGCAGAGGGACAGGCAATTATCATTTCAAGGCAACTGGAGAAAGTCAACTCAAAAACAAAACTTAAAAGGAAAAAACCTTAAAACAACGTATTTTCTCTTGATTCCTCAAGCCACCCTGTATCCTAAGCTAACCACCTACTCATGCACACCAATTCACAACAGCCTCAATCACCCCTGGAGGTTTTCTTACTGATTTTAGTTCTTTCCTCAGATCCGTGCTTTCCTCTAACGTCTGCCATTTCTCCATGGTTAGCTTTAGGGAAAGGAGCCAACTGCCCACATTAACTCTATCTTGACAGAATCCCAAATAACTCAGCAAAGGAACAGCTACAGTTCAGTAAAATAGTAAAATATCAGAAAATAGAATTACCCATAAGTAACTGATTATTAATTAATAACAGTGAGTATCAACAACCTAACAGTTTTTTTCTGAATAATCTAACACTTTTAAAACGCCATACACAGACTTAAAAATACAAACAAACTTCAAATCCAATTGTTGGACTAACACCAACAATTAAGAATAATTCTTGGGGTGCTGGGGTGGCTCAGTCAGTTAAGCATCCAACTCTTGGTTTCAGCTTAGGTTATGATCTCAGGGTCATGAGATAGAGCCCCTTGTTGTGTCAGGCTCCCCACTCAGCAGGAAGTCTGTTTCTCCCCCTCTCCCCCTCCCTCTGCCCATCCCCCCGGTGCACATGCTCATGCTCTCTCTCTCAAATTAATAAATAAATCTTAAAAAAAAAAAAAAAGCATTCTTAAACAGAGTGGAACTCTCGTGAAGTGTTTGTGGTCCAACCTAAGTATTGTTAGGGAAACAGTCACTTACAGCTTGTTGCCCTTGAGTAGCCACAGAAGAATGTGTCTTGGGCTCAGAACTCTTCCTTACAAAGAGATAAAGAGCTCTCACAGCCTGTGCTGGTCATATTTCTCAGTCTGGGAATATCTTCCCCTGTTCTGGGTCTGATGTGTATTTCTTTGTTCTGCTTAAGCCTGTGTGTCATGTGGCACATAGCCAACTCCACAGCTATCTCTATTCCAGGGAGTGAGGGAATGGAGTTCTTCACCTGCAGCACTGAGAGGGGAGCATAGACCATCTCCCGGGACCTGATAGGCTGCAGAGCAAGATCTCCTGGCCACGGAGAACCAGTGTCTACTATTGAGAACGATCTTGTTCTGCCTCTTCTCTATGTGAATAAAGTGTTCCTCTATCCAATGTTTGTGTGAGTTGTGTCTTTTTTGGTGACCTCAACACCTGCAAACCACACAGTGGGCTGATATCCTAGGGCTGCTGTTCCTGGTAACAGACACTGTCATGTCCTTTGCTATCCTCCACAAAGTGGGACTCGTCCCCTGGAGGTGGTAACAGGTGTCACTTGCTCAATAAGTACAAAAACATTCTCAGAACCACAGATTTTTCAATGAAATTCCTAGTGACTGTTTAACCTACATTCTACTTTGGAACTAATGACAGTTTCTAATGTTAAAAAGGCAACAGCTTTGAAACCTCACTGTATAAACTCTGGAGTATTCCTAGGACTACTACTCCTGGTTCACATTACATTGCAGATGATAAGGGGCACAGGAAATGCTGCCAAAGCAATGATTCTGGAAATTCTGATCTACTGGGATTCCAACCAACACCACCAAGAAACACCACATCGTTACTGGCCATTCATTCTACTGGGATTCTCCTTTCTAACAACCTACAATACAAAATCAATACTGTATATGCTCTGACTGTATCCAGGGTTATACACCAGGATTTTAATATATGCACGACTGAAAATGGAAGTGAGAAATCAGGTAGAAAGAACACAGAATTGAAGGATGTCAACCTGAGCTTAAAGTCAGACATGCCCAGGTTCAAAGCCTAGCCCGTACTAGCTGTATGACCTTGAAGTAGTCAGTTCGTCAGTGCCTCAATTTCTTCATCTGTAAATTGACGGGACTAGTTCTTATTTTACATGGCTACTCTAAGAACTAAACACAGTAAATGAAAAGAGACTTACAGACATAATATGCTTTCAATTATTTATTCAGCAAATAGGTACTGTGCCACACTTGGGTGGTGTGTTAAGAGCTCCCGGCTGCTACTACCCAACCGCTACTCAAACTACCACCATCACCATTACTACTACTTCCATGATTTTAAATAAATTGCCTGAGCTTCCCTCAGCATTAATATATGTACTCTTGAAGCAGTTAGCCTAAGAGTATATTTACTGACTGATTTCTCCAAATTCCTCCCATTCCCAATGGATCCAAACATGCTTCTTTTAAAATATTATATTTTAATATATATGTGCAATATTTTAATATATTTTTATTTATTATATATTAACATGTATATTTTAATATATAATACATATATATTACTATATGGTTTTTAGTAAAATGCCACCTCCACAAGTCAGTGAATGTGTCTGCTTCTCATTATCTCTAAATATAGTATTTGTAGTACCACAGAAATAATGACTTTAGGTTCCAAATTTCATTGATCAAATAAACTAAGCCCCCAACGTGATATACACTGCTAGATTTTTACATTATCCCTAAAGTAGACAATTCTTTATAAAACAATATAAATAGATTCATATATACAAATACACATATAGACACCATGACACACACATTAGATGTAGGTCTCTTTTATGCTAGTTTCCACCTTTTTGTCCATCTTTACTACATGAATATTTCATAGAAGAGGGTAGACTTGAAGACACTGATTCAAAACCAAGTTGAGTGCTTGTTCCAATTAAAATTTAATATTAAACAAGCTTATTAGAAGACATTTCTTTGTTGTAACTTTCTAAGGGAATTGTTAGAACTTGACTAGTGATCTTTTAAATTGTTTTTCTGATGTGACGGTGACTGTAAAAATCCAAGGGCTAAATAAAAGTCACCAAAAATAAACATTAAATGCATTTGCCAGGCAGCACACAAGTTTTTCCAAACTGCTTTATTTTTGGAATATGAATAAAATCCTTATGCTTCACACTAGAAGAAATCAAATGTATACTACTCGGGGGTGGGGGGGCGGGGAGATTGTGGCTCCAGTAACTTTTTTTTTTTTAAAGACTTATTTACTTGACAGAGAGAGAGAAAGAGCATGCACAGGCAGGGGGAGGGGCAGAGGGAGCGAGAATCCCAAGCTGACTCAGTGCTCAGTGTAGATAGAGCCTGACGCGGGGCTCAATCCCACAACCCCAAGATCATGACCTGAGCAGAAACCAAGAGCCAGATACTTAACTGACTGTACCACCCAGGCACCCCTCCAGTAACTTTTATGTAAATAACTAACCAAATAAGAAATATTTGTCAAGTGTCTACTCAGTATCGATCTACTTTCCCCAGATATCCATCTCAAAAGACCAAGCTGCTTCACAATAAATACTGGTCAATGGTGATCATCTAGGAGTTTCCCAAATCTCATTTCTAATGCCTAAGTTTGTCATTTAATGTGAAATATGACTGGCTGAGTTATGCACATAGTACAACTATTGATGAAGTTGAACATGTCATGTGTACTAGACACATCAGGAATCTGTCCATGTGCCCAGGGCCGTCTTGAAGCTGAATCTAAAGCCTCTGCTCCGACAAGGTCTCTTGATTATCTTCTTTCCCTTAGGATGATTCTGTGTCTAAGAACATGAGGCTTCAGATATCTGCTCTCTGTGGTTTTCCTGCCTTGTCGTCCAGCTGGTACTCACTCTACTTTGATCCTGCCAAAACACAAATCTGCTTTGTTATTCCCTGAGATAAATCTTCTAAGTGACTCCTCACTGCTTTAAATACAGTCCCATCCCCTTAGCCTGGTCTACCTCTTTCTGCCTTTTCTTCAGTCCCATCTCTCATCTAACTTCTCTCCTCTTGGGCTATATACTCCAGCCATTCTGAAATGCAGCTTTTCCCACTGATCCAATAGCTAAACACCTATGCTCTCTGGAATTCCAGTTCTTCTACACCCATGCCCCTCTCTGGCAAACACCTATTTATCTTTTCCATTCCTTAAGAACCTTCTAGGAAACTTCTCCTCTCTGTCCCATCTCTTAACCTTAGAGCTAATGACTTCCTCGGGTGTCCCTACAGCACACACTTCTACACTGCTAGGCACACACCTGTTTGCTTGTCGCCCCCCCCTCTCCTAGACGGCAACCTCCTTTAGGGCAGAGGCCGGGGCTTGTTCATCCCTGCCCCCATAAAGCACAGCATAGTTTCACTCAATAAATGACTCTGTCAAATGAGCTAATTAACCTCTGCATGTAAGGAAAATGTCCTACACACAATAAGCATTCATTAAATACCTACTGAATAAATGAACAGACGAATAATTCTCTAGCCATAATGTGTGGAATCACTACCAACATTCTTATTTCCTATAACCTAAGAGTTTTCAAAATGTAGATGTTAATTTTGTTCCTATCTTCTACTCTGTCTTATAGACCTAACATAAAACAAAACAAAGCAAAAACAAACAAAAAAACTGGCAGGACTACATTCATCAGCCCTTTCCACACACCAATATCCACTCAGATCTAACGCTAGCAGCTACAAACATCTGAACTAATTCACATGAGCTGTCTCTGCCCACCCTTATGAGGCAGAGCTCTTCCTGACATGAACAGGTACAAACCTTTAATCACCCAAGGGGGAAAATAACAAGTGTTAAAAGGAGCCCAGGCTGAAGCAGCTCACATGATCTAAGGAGGAGCTTCAGTAAACAAAGGAGTGGCAGGGCCTCAGAGAATAGAGCCAAGTACTCTGCCCATGAGTTCAGTTCAGGGAAAGATGTCCTAAACTAACCACCGTGTCCAGAAGTCTGTGAAACCATGATTCCCCAGCTTATGTCACATGGTTACAGATTCTGAACCCCAACTGTGGATATTTAATCCCTCTACTAATCACCTCATATAGCTAACCTACCACTCAAATACTATCTCCACAATTCGAGCTTCATAGTAACTTGTCTTTTCAACTTAATGAGGCAAGTATTCATCCATTCATCAATACCTACTTGAGTCCCTCCTCCTTGATAGTTACTGTTCTAGATGCTATGGTTAGAAAAGTAAGCAAGACAAAATCCCTGCCCTACAGTGATGGGGACAATAAATAAATATGAAATTTAATATCAGGTACGATTAAGTGCTAGAATGAAAACAACATAAGGAGAAGGGAATGATGAGGAAGATGTGAGAGGGCAAGGCTCTTATTTTAGACAGGAAAATTTTCTCTTAGAAAGTCTTAGAAGATGACATTTGAGGAGAGAGACCTGAATAAAGTGAGAACACAAACCGCATAAATATCTGGCGGAGAAACATTCTAGGAAAAGGGAAAAACAAATGCTAAGGGCCTAAAGTTCAAGTGTTCAAGGGACCACAAAAAACTGGGAAAGGAGTGGTCCATAGTGAAGGAGAACAAATACAAAGTCCCTGAAACAAGGGAGGGGGAGGTATAGCTAGGGGAAAAAGGCAACAGCAGTTTTACAAAATGAAACTGGACAGGTTAGAAGTTGGGATTTTTTTATTCTGAGTGTGACAAGAAACCACATGAGTTTCTTCTCATTCCAGTTTTCAACTGACACCAACATCTACACCTTCTCAGGGGAACAGACAGCAACTACAACAGCTAATGACAGCATAATCCCTACAACAATCCCTATCTCTATTATTTACTTTCTGAACATCTGTGTAAATACTATCATGCATCGGGTTTTAGAATCTGCTATAAAAAGATTTTGTGCAATCATCCAAGTGAAGAGCATGATTTTAATTTTCCATGTTGGAAAGCTTTTAAATCTATGAAGCTCAAGCAAAGTCAAAATAATATTTGTGAACAAGCAGAATGAAATAAACAGATTTTAACTATTAATAGTAAGCAGCAATCATAGGATCAAGTATTTGAAATAGCATAAGGTACTATTAAATCAGTGAATAAAATGATACAAGGCCCAGTACTATTTTTTTTTTATTTTTTTAAGATTTTATTTATTTATTTGAGAGAGAGAGACAGCGAGAGCAGGAACACAAGCAGGGGGAGTAGGAGAGGGAGAGGGAGAAGCAGACTCCCCACTGAGCAGGGAGCCCAATGTGGGGCTCAATCCCAGGACCCTGGGATCATGACCTGAGCTGAAGACGCTTAACCAACTGAGCCACCCAGGCGCCCCAAGGCCCAGTACTATTTTAATGACATCAGAACTACTTAGTATCTTAATCACTTTAGCACCAACCTCAGGCCACTTTATTTTTTTACTACTTCTACATCACAATTAAATTACCTTCTCCGTGCCTTTCTTTAGTTTAGACCAATACTGGCTCATATTTCATTTCAAGTTATGTAACTACATTTCAAAGAAAATAAACAGTTCGCCTCACAACAAAGATACTTTTGTTAGATGAAATACCAAGTCTCAGTGATTAATGATGGTGTAACACCAACAACACCTCCTGTCCCGAAGACAAACCCTAGATGGGGTACGATAATGGCATCGCCTTCACTTTTCCCATTCTCCTCCTACTGAATGAGGCTTTTCCTCCTGTTGCTTCTTAGACCTGCAGAATATCATCATCGACACTGATGTACAGTAGTCAATAGTAACAATGCCTTGCCCAGTGATCCTCTCATCTACCCTGAATCACTAAAAAAAATCCTAGCTCTGAATGATCGAAGAGTCATAAATTTTGGTTTGGATGGTTTTTTTTAAGCTATAAATCATAGGTGATTAGTGTATTTTCATGTTAGCCATAAAATTTTTTAAAAGACAATTTCTTTCTGGCCAGGTATTCAGTAAAACAGGATGTGTCCCTTTTAAAACAAGCCTGCTGATAGAATTATAAGATATATTGTTTATGCTGCTGGCATTTCTTTCTGCCGCCGCTGTCTAAATGTTTTAATGAAAGATTGTATTGTGCTCATATCCTAAGGCTTTAATCAAAGCCATAGTTTTAAAAATAAATAATCTGGAATCATCCAAAATGCTTATTTAAAAAACCATTTATGTTCCTAAAAGGGTCAGGGAAGCCATCTGATACTGGTCCTCAGTTTCCCTCCTCAAAAAACTGTTTGGCACATCCGTCTCTTTCTTCCCTCTTGGGTCCAAGAAAGATAAATTCAATTTCCTTGACAAAGGTGATGTTTTCTCCTATCTCTTGATGCTCTCCCTAACATCACCATCACATTTTGCTTCAACCAAGCACCTCTGTTCTGCAGCTTTGAGATGATTTGCCCTCACATGCATCTTAAATCTTTCATGGTCCTATTGGTTCCTCTTTCCTCTTCATAAAAACATGCTTATTTCTCCTCTGTTTAAAAAAACAAACAAAACTCCAAGCTTATTGCTCACATTTATACCACAATCCCTTTAGATCTGGCATTAGTGCTGACCACCAATATCTATTGAAAGGGTCCCCCCCCCAGGCTTCCTTCTACATCTGATTTATATATTTCTTTTGCTTACTATGATTGCCCATGTCCAAGCAAAATGTGAACTATCTTCTCTCCATATTTGATTTTAAAATACTTCTAGCCCTAACCTTTCTAAGCTAGAGACTGATGTGTAACTTCTTTATGGACACCTCCACCCAAATAATCCATCTGCACTCAAAATGCCCATATTGAGGGGCATTTGGATGGTTCAGTTGGTTGAGCGACTGCCTTCGGCTCAGGTCATGATCCTGGAGTCCCGGGATGGGATCAAGTCCCGCATTGGGCTCCCTGCTCAGCAGGGAGTCTGCTTCTCCCTCTGACCCTTTCCCCCCTTGTGCACGCGCTCTTTCTCTCTCTCAAATTTAAAAAAATCTTTTAAAAAATGCCCATATTGAAACCAAATCATTCATTTTTCTCTATATTAAAAAGAAAATTCTGAATTACCTACTTTTTGTCAAAAGTACTCCAAACTTTCAGTCACCAAATATCAATGCCCAAATTTTCATTCTACTTTTTCTCTCCATCATCTTTACCTGTCCACATCCATGCAGACATTCCCACCATTCCTTCTCTGCTGACCTTGGCCACCCCAGCTTTCTGAATTTCCCACCAAAACTAGTTCAAGAGCTTCTAAATTAATCTTTCTCTTATTTCTTTCCTCACCTGTCCAAGCCAGAAAAAAACCTCTTGAAATATGTTGGTTTTTAACTCAAAGTCTTTAATGAAAAAAAGTGTTCAACATCATTAGCCATTAAGGAAAAGCAAATTAAAGCCACAGAGGGGCTCCTGGGTGGCTCAGCTGGTTGAGCATCAGACTCTTCATTTCAGCTCAGGTCACGATCTCATGGGTCGCTGGATTGAGCCCAGGTTGGGCTCCATGCTCAGCGAGAAGTCTGTCCCCCACCCCTTTCCCCTCTCCCCTACCCCCACTTGCATTCGTTACCCCTCTAAAATAAAAAAGTATATCTTTTTAAAAAATAAAAAATAAAACCACAGAGATATCACTACATACCTATCAGAATAAATTAAAATTACAGTAACACCAAATGCTGCACAGAACACAGAAAATCTGGATCACTCACACACTGCTGGTAGAAATGTAAATGGTACCACTCTGGGAAATAGTTTGGTAGTTTCTTAACAAACTAAACAAACAACTACCATATGATTCAGTAACTGCACTCTTGGGGATTTATCACAAAGAAAAACAGAACCTATGTTCATACAAAAGCCTGTACACAGATATTGATGGCAGCTTTATTCATAATAGCTCAAAAGTGGAAACAATCCAAATGCCCTTCAACAGATGAATGGTTAAACAAATACCATGCAGTGATAAAAAGAACAAACTACTGATACATGCAACAACTTGGATGGATCTCAATGGTATAATGCTGAGCAAAAAAAAGGGGGGGGGTGAATCTTAAAAGGTCACATACTGTATGAGTCCATTTACATAATATTCCTGAAATAATATAATTATTTAGAAAGCAGATTAGTGGTAACCTGGGATTAGGGATGGAGCGGAGGCAGGAGGGGGGGATATGGGTGCGATCATAAAAGGTAGGATGAGAGAGAGCTTCTGGTGACTGATTAGTTCTTTATCTTGACTTCCACAATGGATACATAAATCTACACATGTGATAAGATAGCACAGAACTACATACATACATTATACCAATGCCAATTTCCTGGTTTTGATACTGATACAGTTACACAAGATAGAACCACTGGGCACACTAAGCAAATGGAGGAGGGACCTCTCTGTACTATATTTGTAACTTCCTATAAATTTATGATTATTTGAAAATAAAAGGTTTTTTTATTTTAAAAAATGACATACTGTATGATTCCACTTATATAATATTCTTTTTTTAAAGATTTTATTTATTTACTTGAGAGAGAAAGAGCACAGAAGGAGAGTGAGAGAGAGAAAGACTCCCCACTGAGCAGGGAGCCCAATGTGGGGCTCAATTCCAGGACCCTGAGATCATGACCTGAGCCGAAGGCAGACGCTTAACCAACTGAGCCACCCAGGCACCCCCTACAATATTCTTGAAATAACAAAATTATAGAAATGAAGAACAGATTAGTGTTTGCCAGCAATAGGATGGAGGTAGAGAGGAGACAATGGGTGTAGCAATTAATGGACGCCCTGTGGTTGACAGTCACAGAAATCTATACATGTGATAAAACTACATAAACACACACATAATGCGCACATAAAACTGGTGAAATCTGAATAGTTCTGTGGACTGTACCAACGTCAATTTCTTAGTTTTCATGCTGTCCTAGAACTTGTTATGCAAGATGTTTCCATTGGAGGAAACTGGGTAAAGAACATACGAGACCTGTCTATATACACTTTTTTTTGCAACATCTTGTAAATCTACAATTATTTCAAAATAAACAGCTTAAAAATAATTAAAAAAATTTTAAAGTCAAAGATGGGTTTCCCTTGCCTACTTAAGTACAAATGCACTCACACTTCAAGGTCCTCTCACTGTCCCCTACTCTTCACCTTACCTCACTTCCAAATGAACATCTACTGTCTCCTAAACATAAGTCACACATTTATAACTCCAACTCTTACCCCAGAAGGTTCTCTCTACCTGGATCATCTGCCTAACTCTTTCTACTCCATTCCCATCTGGGGAAATCCTTCTTATCCTTTATTATTTTTTTTTAAAGTTTTTATTTATTTTATTTGAGAGAGAGAGAAAGAGAATGAATAGTGGGGAGGGGCAGAGGGAGAGAGAGAGAAGTAGACTCCCCACTGAGCAGGAAGCCAGACTAGGGCCTCGATCCCAGAACCCGGAGATCATGACCTGAGCCTAAGGTAGCGGCTTAACTGACTGAGCCACCCAGGTGCCCCCTTTTTTATCCTTTAAAATCCATTTCAAATTGCCCCTTCTTTCTTAACACTTTTCCTGCCTCCTTTAAGGAGATACTATCTCTCCTTCCTCTGGATGACACAACTACTTATTCTATTATGGAAACTGCCATGTTCTGCCTGATACTGTAGTTATTTGTTTTAGTTTCCCTTCAGACTATATGGCTCTCCATATTCATGGCTATATTACTCTTCTTTTTATCTTGCCTAGGATCTAGCTAGTGACCTTGCATATAGCAGTCAATACATACTGACTGGATTTTCAACAGGCAAAGTGTTTTGCAAATCTAAACATCCTCCCACCTCCCAATACGCACACCGTTAAATATGTTGCCAGGTCTTTATTTGCTATTCCCTTAGCCACCTAAGCACCATAATGTGGACAGTGGTGCACTTGAATGCTCTTTAAAGGCCACAAATATAAGGGACAATATATCCAGCAGCAAAAGAGAGAAATAGAGAAAGCAAGCTTTTTTCCCCCTGTAAGACAGTAGTAAGAACATTTTAGATTATGCTTAAATGTGTATCTTTTAGAAATCTCCAGGGAGCAGCTTCAAATTATCCCCTACTCAGACAAGAAAAATCATCAGTTCTCTCTCCACCTAAGACCTGAGAAATGGTGCTGCGAAAGGGGGGGCTTCCGGAACCGGCCGGAGATAGGGGAGGTCCGGCGGGCGGTAGGGGGTCCGGGGGGCGGCCCGAGGCTCAGCGGGCTCTGCCCGGCCCCAGTGGGAACGGTTGCGCAGCCAAGGTCCTCGGGAGAGTCGGACTTCGCTGGTTCTCCTGGACACGCTGGGACACAGCAGAGTTCCTGGCGGCGCACGGGTTTAGAACAGGGTTCTGCCTAAGCAAGCCGGAGACCTGGCGGCTGCGGCGTGTGCTCGGGAGAGACGTTCCCCGGTAGCCGCGCCGCCGGCCTCCCCGGCCGCAGCCCTGCGGGCGCGGAGGGCTTCCCATAGGAGTGCGTGCGAGCCGCTGTGCCGGCGCTGTGTGGGCAGGTTCCGGGCTGCGGGATTCCTCGCAGTTGGCTCAGGGGCCCGGGAGGGGTCGACTGTGGGAAGTGGACTGGGGGACTGCAGGGGCCGAGGGAAGCGCTCCACGTGCTTGTCAGAACTGAGACGTGGACATAAAAGGGTGAATCTTACTGTAACTCACAGAGTTTTTTAAATGGGACAAATAAAAACCCGGAAGAAATGTGGAAAAAAAAAAAAATAAGACCTGAGAAACAAGATGAATCAAGAAAAGGGTATGAATAAAAGCAATCGACATGTAATTTTTCCTATTCCTGTTCTTTCTGCAAGAATTTTTTTTTTTTTGGATGCTTCCTTTTTTTGAGCAATCCACAAACACATTAACCAAGTAACTATGGCCAAACAACTTCAAGTGTATTACTGTATAAGAAAGACAATCACTTAATGCTCAGAATTATCAATTAATTCTCAAATCAGTTCTGATGATCTATTCTTAATTCATAGGATTTCTTTACATTTTAGCCCAGCCACTGAAATTTACATGGAATGACTGTAATAAATGTTTAACCTAGAATATATTTATTTTTTTTAAATACTTTTTTTTTAAGATTTTTTTTATTTATTTATTTGACAGAGAGAGCGAGAGAGCACAAGCAGGGGGAGCAGTAGAAGGAGAGGGAGAAGCAGGCTTCCTGCTGAGCAAGGAGCCCGATGCAGGGCTTGATCCCAGGACCCTGGGATCATGACCTGAGCCGAAGGCAGACGCTTAACCATCTGAGCCACCCAGGTGCCCCTAACCTAGAATATATTTAATCAATTGTCTCCACTCTCTAGGATAGTCAGTAACAGAACCATGAAAATAATGATAATCACTTCACAGATAAGGAAGTCCAGCCTCAGAGATGTCAAAGAACTTGCCCAAGGGGAGAGTTAGTAGACCCAGGTCTGTATAACTCCAAGTAGAAAGAAACTCTAGTACCCTCACCACCTCCAAATTTCCATTGAAGATACATACATTGCCTTACAAAGGCAAAACTAAACAATATTAGAGTGTGTTAATCTCTATGTATCTCTTACGTGTTTCTGTATATACCAAGAAATATGCAACAGATAATATACCTCTTATCTGTTCAACTTGTTACAAAGAATATACAGTATTTCATCATCTAAGAAAAAGAATACAATAAAAATAACAAAACAAAGTAGTATAACAGTAGTCAAGAACACAGATAATGGGATTAGTCAAAATTAAGTGACCTTTGGCAAGTTATTTAGCCTCCCCGAGCCTCAGTTTCTTTATCTGTAAAGTGGGAAATCACTACACCTCACAGGATTGCGAATGTTAAACATACATACATTATCTGGCTTACAGTAAACAATGAACTCCAGCCACTGCTACTGTTATTTTATTATTTTTTTTCTTTTTATATTTTAGTGCAGTACATGATTCTGAATTATCACTGACACATTGAATATCTAGTATGTCTATGAACACGGAATGATATGCTACCTATGGCACAGTTTACAATACAAGTGGGGTGTATAATACTTAAAAAAATATCACCTATAATCACACATACATATATTTGCTTCTTCCACAGAAGTTATCAAACTGAACAAATACATCTTTCCTCACTCAAGTCTCCAATTCCTTATTACCATCAATCTTACTACTACAGCTTCCTGCCTATTATTCTACCCTTAAAAAATCTACAGTCTTTAATATTTAACTAAAATATCCATTACTATTACTGTTATTAGTAGCAGCAGTAGCAATATACAGGTTGGAGCCATGTGAATGTGAAAAAAATGACATGTGAACAGAGTGAAAATAAACACTCACTAAAAAAATTTTAAACAACAGGGGCGCCTGGGTAGCTCAGGCGGTTAAGCATCCAACTCTTTTGAAGTCAGCTCAGGTCTTAATCTCAGGGTCTTGAGTTTAAGCCTCGTGTTGGGCCCCATGCTGGGTGTGGAGCCTATTTAAAATAAAAAAATTAAAATTAAAAAAAAACTAGGAATTAAATTTTACAAAATTCTTAAAATCTAAATAATTCACAAATCAGGAAGTAGAATCTTTTCCCAGTTGATGACAAAGTTTTAAATCACCTAATCATATTACTTACTCTGTATGATATTTAAATCAATGAACTAGGGGTGCCTGGGTGGCTCAGTCAGTTAAGCATCTGCCTTCGGCTCAGATCATGATCCCAGGGTCCTGGGGTCGAGCCCCACATCGGGCTCCCTGCTCCACGGGAAGCCTGCTTCTCCCTCACCCACTCCCCCTGCTTGTGTTCCCTCTCTCGCTGTGTCTCTCTCTGTCAAATAAATAAGTAAAATCTTTAAAAAAAAATAAATGAATCAAGATAGCCTACTGAGTTTTTAGCAAAGAGCCAAATAAGTATACAGCCAAACATTCATCTTTCACAGCTAATTATGCCATATTACACATACAATGAGAGTGACATTGTGACTATTTTTATATGGTATAATATTAAATAACACTAACAAACAGGAAAAGATGACATGCTAGCTACAAAATATAACTGAAAGAGGGGCGCCTGGGTGACTCAGTTGGTTAAGTGTCCAGCTCTTCTTGATCTCAGCTCAGGTCTTGATCTCAGGGTCATGGGGTTCAAGCCCCACATTGGGCTCCTCAAGCAGACGAATGACATTTCAAAATATTGTAAAGAGAGTTTCTCTTGTGGATCTAGAGTTTACTCAAGTGGCTAAAGTGGTATCAGGGTATGCAGAAGCTACAAGGTTTCCCATCCATTAAACCGGCCTGTAACTTGAATTCCAACTGGAATCAGGGTATGCAGAAGCTACAAGGTTTCCCATCCATTAAACCGGCCTGTAACTTGAATTCCAACTGAATTAAATAGGATATTATCACTGTGCAATTTTGGTGGCTGAAAATACTTCACCATTTCCGAACATTTCTGTAAGTTGGGACTAACTAATATTCTAAGTTTTAGGTTCAATATGAACTCATGACCTTAAGATTCTAATAAAATTTCAGTATTTATTAGTTTTATACTGAAAAAATTCCAGAATGACTCAGATTCACATTTTAATAAATTCATGGAAGGGTGGGTGGGGATGAACTTATTGAATATCAGTTCATATCTAGGAGACCCAAAACCACTTCAATGAGAGGTAAGGTAATGATTTAAAACAAACAAAAAAATAGATAATAACACCAACAACGAGTCAGGCACATGGAGAACTGGCAGCCACAAATCACAAACAGAATTTCCTTCCTCTGAACCCGGCTTTGCTTATAACACACTTACAGCATAGGTCACATATTACATCATATCTTTTATATACTATAAAATCTAGCACAGTGCTGTGCATATACTAGGCACTCAATAAAAATGTGATAAATGCACAAAAGAATGGATGGTTCCACTTAACCCCTACCTAAGCTGTGCAACTGTGTCTGTTTCCTTGTGTGTTACTAAGCTGCAAACAGCCAAAACAATGCTGGGAGCCAGGGGAGTAAGACTAAAAGCCAGAATATAGCCACCGATCCGCTACATCCATACAATGACATGTTATTGGACAATAAAGAGAAATGACATGCCGGTACATACTACAACATGGGCGGACCCTGAAAATATGAGGCTAAGTGAAAGAAGCCAGTCACAAAGAGCACATATTGTAGGATTCCATTTACATAAAATAGGCAAATCCATAAAGCAAGGAGATAGGTGGATTGAGGGAGGAAGCCAACATTACAGGGTTTCTTTTGTGGTGCTAAAAATGTTCTAAAATTGGGGGGCGCCTGGGTGGCTCAGTCAGTTAAGCGTCTGCCTTCGGCTCAGGTCATGATCTCAGGGTCCTGGGATTGAGCCCCGCATCGGGTTCCCTGCTTCTCCCTCTCCCACTCCCCCTGCTTGTGTTCCTGCTCTCTCTCTCTCTCTTGTCAAATAAATAAATAAATAAAATCTTTTTTTAAAAAAGGCTCTAAAATTGATCAGAGTGCTGGTTACACAACCCAAATCACTAAATTGTACACTTTAAATGACTGAATTGTATGTTATATAAATTATAGCTCAATAAAGCTGTTAACAAGAAGAAAAAAAATACAATTGCCAATCAAATTGTATTTATGTCTGTAAGGGAAACATATTAAACACTCTCCACAGGCCTTTCCGGTGCCCCCTTCACTCTGCCAAGCCCAAAAGCATGCCCGCATTCGCCAGGACCTAGTCTCCTACATGTGAAAAAGGGATGCCAAGAGCAGATGGCTGCCTGATGCACAAGGAGGGAAGAAAACAAAAGATGCTGAAGCAAATTAAGTCAATGATTTCCTCTGTAAGGAAACGGGATGCAAGCAGGAGCTCCAGGCCAGAATGTGCACTCAGATGCACAGAGGTAGGAAAAAAGGAAGAACAGCATGGGTTAAAAGTCAGGCTCTGGTGTAGGCAAATCTGGGCTGTTCCACCCGCTAGCCTCCATTTTCTTACCTATAAAATAGGGATAACAACAGTGCAGACATCTTGACATATCATAAGGGGAGCGTGAAGCTTCTAGTGGTGGTGCACATGGAGCACTTACTGCCGCTTAACATCAAAGAAGCTTTCCAAAAACCTGTAGTTGCTACTCCCATTATTAGATTTATATTCTTCCTTCAGAACTTCTTACATCATTCAGGACCACGTGCCGCAACTAAATTATTACAACCAATATATTCAAATAAAAGCATACTTACTTTGCCTCCTCTCCTTATAAAAAGAATGGGTAATACTTATAAATTCTTTGGGTATGTGAAGTTTAATGAGTAATGTGTGAGAAAGATGTAATGAAAAACACTATGAATCCTTATTTTAAAAAGTTTCTAGGTTAAAATGTAGTTTTAAATAGTCACAGAGAAAAAAATGGCAATGCCTCACTGAAAAGCGGGTCCCTGATAGGGCTAATAAGATGGCCAAGTTTAGGGGCGCCTGGGTAGCTCAGTCAGTTAAGCGGCTGCCTTCGGCTCAGGTCATGATCCCAGGGTCCTGGGATCGAGCCCCGCGTCGGGCTCCCTGCTCAGTGGAGAGTCTGCTTCTCCCTCTCCCTCTGCCTGCCTCTCTGCCTACTTGTGCTCTCTCTCTGTCAAATAAATAAATAAAATCTTAAAAAAAAAAAAAAAAAAAGATGGCCAAGTTTAGCAAAGAAACCTCAGATTAGAAATTTATCACACGGGGGAAAAAATGCGAAGTTACAAAATTTAAGAGAGTTGCCAGGGACATGTTTGTCCCTGAATAGAATTAGACTATGGCAGAAGCCCAAGAGAAAACAATGCCACCTGGTTTTGTTCATTTGTTTTGCTTGGTCATATTTTCAACTTCTAGTAGGAATATGGGAATATGAAGCCAAAAAACCAAGAGGAAATCTAACTTTTCAGGTGAAAAGCCACCCAATAGAACTGAACAGACTTCTGTTTTCATTCTTGGCTACACATTATATTCACCAAGGAGCTCTTTAAAAAACATCCATACCCAGTATTTAATGGGGCTGGGGAGTGGGGGTGGGGGTGGGAGAGATTGAAGCCCCAGGTGAATCTAAAGAATAGCTGCGGCTGAGAACCACTGAGCCAGCCGGAAAGCGTGTGTGCCAGGTACAGGACAAAGCCTGGCAGAGTGCTACAAGGATGATCAACAGCTGGTGGATGAATACTCTTTGATTAATGCTTTGCAGTCTTCCCCTTTGAACTGTGTTGTGGGAGTCCTCCTCATTACAAGACCAGTATCTCTTCCAGTTATCTCATCACCCTACAAAGTTAAACAGCTTTACTGTGAACACTGAATGCCAACTGCAAAGATCTCACTGCATCAAGTACCTCTGATGAGATTCTAAAAGAAAGGATTCACCATTTAGCACAACACCTAATGTAAGCAATTCTTCTTCAAAAGGAGAATTTAGGTTTACTGAAGCAGAAAACTAAAAGCCTTTAATACAAAGCTGTAATTAATGGGTATTATAAATCATAGCAGCACATCTATGATTTCAGGTTTGTGGGATGCACTGCATGCAACACACAGTAATTCAACAAAAAGTGGCCTCCTGCATATAATTGCCTTTCTTGGGGAGAAAACCAATTTGATTCCAAAGAGGTTGGAAAGGAATGCAGATAATTACACACACTTAGAACACAATTGCTTTCTGCTCTCTAAAGCAAACTTCAAAAAATATGCTTTTATTTTAAGCAAAATAATTTTTCTGTAACTATCCTTTTTTTACATTCAATCTAACAGAATAGTAAGGCCAAATTTTCTCATTTGCCTGTTACATATTTAATTAGTTATTCTGAGACTTGAACATTCCTAGATTTGGTACTGATTAAATTCCTCTATTCCCCTAATAGAATGATATATTAGGTAAAAATGCCCCAACATAAAAATACAAATCAAGAAGGATTTGACAGGTACCATTCTTACGATATAACAAGCATCCGGGGTACCCACTAGGAACCTACTAAAAGATAAAAGATTGGCAATCTCTACTCCACACCTGACCTTCACTTAGACAGGAAAAGGCCAGCCCTAGGAAGCACTTTGCTCTAATACACATGAGGCCTCTTTAGAGGACCCTGTCTGCCCGACTTGACAAAATCACACCTATGGCTCCAGTCTCAAAGTCTCTCCCTCTATCCCACACCAAAGTCCTCTAACTGATAAATGACACCAGAATAACTCCAGGTTAAGGCCTTCTTTACAGTTTTAAAATATTACCATGTCAACAATGACAGTTCTCCAGAAAAACAACACATCTCAAAACAGGTGCTCCAGAATAAAATGCTACCAAAAGCTGCTGTATAACAACTTGCCCTTTGTCTCATCTCTTAAATGAAATCGTAAAATTCAGCTTTTCAGGTCTGTAACAAACTAATGTCATCACAAAAAAATTCTCTTACTGAAGTGTATGCTTAATTTTTTCAAAGGAAAAGGTAATCTGATAACTCACCTGGTGCAGCCTAACTCTGTAACCCTTTGCAAAAGTGAAAGGATGCACATCACTGTTTACTCATTCTCCACTAACCGTGAAGCACAATTGACCACTGGACTTGCCCTACAATGATGGGATTTCACCTGCAACAGGAACAGACCTGAGCAGAAACAACAGTGACTACCACCTATTTGAGCAGAACACTGGATAGAGGATCAATCTCTTCCTTCTTCACCATCCTTCCAACCTTACTTTTCTCACCTTCCCCTACTCTGGACCTTCTACTCTCCTTTAACTCCTCTTTTATTACCAATTTCTCACCTAACTCTGAATCCTTCTACCTTCATTCTTTTTTCACCACTTATTTTTCTCTACATTCTCTCTCTCTAACCTCCTCTTCCTTTTCTCCTTGCTACTTCTCCCCCTACCCAACCTTTTATCTTCTTGTCCTGTTAATTCCTTCCCCTTGGATCGCCTTCTCTCACTTCTGCCTTAGCCATTTCTCTCCCTCTCTACTCTTTGTTTAGTGCCCCGTCCTGGTCTCCTTTCCATAAGCTCACAACTCGTTTCACTGTCCAAGGGCTGTTCCCTAACGAGATGGTCCCTAGAGAAAGGCAAGATCAAAAATTCCAATGGACAAGGAAAACTAGACTCCGGATTTAAAACACAACAAAACAAAACGCTAACAACTCTATAAATATGCTATAAATCTGTGTCACGTGGGGCCAATTCAACTGCTATCATTATAATTTTCCAACAATACCTTTTCAAAAACTGAGTAGAGAGAATGAGATTTTGATCTCACAGAATTGAAATAGGTGATTTTATTCATCTTCTTAACTGTACCCTGGAAGCTACTACAGGGACTCGTTCTGGGTTCCCCTTATTCAATCTTCTGAGGGTCTTAAGACGAAAGAATAGTTAGTGGAGTGGAACAACCACAGTGCCAAACTCTAAGAATAAGGAGTGGTATTCTTGACAATCTAGAATCCGTGTTCTCTTTGAGCCATAAAAATGGAAGCGCAAGAGGGGCACCTGGGTGGCTCAGTCGTTAAGCGTCTGCCTTCAGCTCAGGTCATGATCCCAGGGTCCTGGGATCGAGCCCCGCATCGGGCTCCCCGCTCTGCGGGAAGCCTGCTTCTCCCTCTCACACTCCCCTTGTTTGTGTTCCCTCTCTCGCTGCCTCTCTCTCT
>NC_138376.1:44223787-44256376 GCF_054177405.1 Leptonychotes weddellii | reverse complement strand
ATATGTTTTCCGGAGGGCGCCTGGGTGGCTCAGTTGGTTAAGCGACTGCCTTTGGCTCAGGTCATGATCCTGGAGTCCCAGGATCGAGTCCCGCATCGGGCTCCCTGCTCGGCAGGGAGTCTGCTTCTCCCTCTGACCCTCCTTCCTCTCATGCTCTCTGTCTCTCATTCTCTCTGTCTCAAATAAATAAATAAAATCTTTAAAAATAAATAAATAAACAAATACGTTTTCCGGAATAAATTCTCAGTGGCATTTAAAAATTAGAGCAGAGGGGCGCCTGGGTGGCTCAGTCGTTAAGCATCTGCCTTCGGCTCAGGTCATGATCCCAGGGTCCTGGGATCGAGTCCCACATCGGGCTCCTTACCCAGCAGGGAGTCTGCTTCTCCCTCTCCCACTCCCCCTGCTTGTGTTCCTGCTCTAGCTATCTCTCTCTCTGTCAAATAAATAAAATCTTTAAAAAAAAAAAAAATTAGAGCAGAATTCTGGGATTTCAGGTTTCCAAAAGTCATTCTGAAATATGACAGCTCCAACTTACTCTCTGCACATTATTCTACCAAACAGCAACGCTCCCGTCTTAAACTTTGCTAGAAATTATCTGAAGATTTACCCTTTGCCAAAAAAAAAAAAAAAAAAAAACTATCAGGAAAAAAAAAATTGCCCCCTGATCTTAAAGTAACTAGCATGCTAAAACCCAGGCCAACTGATTTGTGATGGAATTTAAATAAAGAGCCAGGACATAGCACCAGGAAGAAAAGATGGTGACAAGGACAAGAGGGTTATCCAGAGTGAGAAAATAAAAGTGTTTTCAAATATTTGTAAGATGTGATTGAAAGGATTAAGGGAAAATAAAAAACATTTCTGATAAAATGCCACAATGCTCAAATAAAAATCTACCCACACTATTGTCTTAGGGAGGATTTTTTTAATACTATTTGTCCAAAAGATAACCTATGTTCCTTAGATGAACTTAAACTGGAAAGGCCTCTTTAAGAGGCCAGGGTAACTCAACCTACTACATTTTTAGCTTTCAATATACTAGAAAATTGACAGACCTCTAGATGAGTAATTTTACAAAAAAGCAAAATTTAGAAGGCTAAGAGTGTAGAAAAGTGTGTTCAAATGTGGGCAGAGAAAATTTATAACCCTGTAAGGCTGGGGTCTTTTTAAACTTGAAGATACTACACAAGGTTCTTAATAACAGTATATATTAATAAATACCAGTTTCAAAACAGAAATATGGAAATACAAATTATTGTGTTCTAAACACATAGTTATATATACATGAGAAAACTGAATATCCCTTCTGGTAATATATGTTAAAATATTAAAAGTGTATACTATTCAACATAAATTCAAATCTACTGCATAGAACCCTGGCTCTCATTGCTTATTCTGAATCAAGGACAAAAACTCATACTATTTTCATACCTTGCATACAAAACAGCTTGGTCCTCTAAAAATCAATAAGTCAAATATTTGACTGCTCTGTATGCTCTGATTAGAGAATTCACATCACTAAGGTCACAGTGTTCTACCTGCTTTTTCAAGTTTTTCACATTAACAATCAATATCAGGGGTTGAATTTTCCTAGGTTTAAATGTCACTATCTGTTCTCATTGTAATGGTGACAAAACCATAAATGTGAT
This sequence comes from Leptonychotes weddellii, assembly GCF_054177405.1. Taxonomy (NCBI): domain Eukaryota; kingdom Metazoa; phylum Chordata; class Mammalia; order Carnivora; family Phocidae; genus Leptonychotes; species Leptonychotes weddellii. The sequence continues at coordinate 44,254,730 of NC_138376.1, read as the reverse complement.
TCAGTAGTGTTTTTATACTGAGGGTGGTAAGAATTTGCCTGCTGTGAAAATACCAATAGTTCACCTTGCATGACATTTTCCCATTTGAAAGTATCTGCTTTCACAGACTGAAAGCTAATGTTCCAGGAGACATTGTGCTCCTCAGCAACATAAAGAGGGTTCCAGAGGGAAACTCGGGCTCTGGATGGCCCTTCACTCAGGATGAAAAGTGAGTTAAATAGGCTTTTCATAGATTATCAGCAATAAATGTATGCCGAGATAATTGCAATGGTGAAGATAATGAAATCACCACCTGACACCAGCGAGACAGCCTAACGTGTGATGCATTTTACCCTCGGGGAAAATCTCTGTTTCAGATTTTGCTCAAACAAATACTGCAATAAGCCGCGAGTCAAAGCATGAGGTTCTGAATGAAGTAAGTCACCAAAACAAACTAGAGAGGAAGTTAAGCATTTTAATAAAAATAATACAAGCTTTGGCCCCGACAGACATGCAGAAATGGTTCTATAAATCCCTTCTGAAAAAGAAACCTAGGATGATGCTGTGCCCTACACACAGTTACCATTCAACAAGTGTGTGTTGTCTCGATCAGTCAGGGCGCTAATTTGTAAGCAGTATACTCCAACCGACACATTTAGGCAGAAAAAAAAAAAAATGTGTTAAGAAGATGATACTTTCAGAGAATATCAAGAAGGTCAGAAAACAATGATAGAAAACACTAATAAACATTTTAGTAAGTATGCCAGATACTGTTCTAAGAGTTTAACTCCTTTAATCCTCACGACAACCTTGTGACATACATGCTATTATTTCCCCTTTTTCCATTTGAGGGAACTGAGGCACAGCGAGATTCACCTCCCCAAGCAAGGTTACAAGCCTGGTAAGTGGCACAGCTGGGATTTGAACACAGCCAATCTGGCACCAGAGTCCACTCTCTAGGCTGCCCCTCCCAGACAGCCTGGTCAGGAGCAAAGTCCAAATCATGCCTGCCTTAACATTGGTCCCGTGAAGAAACCACTGCTCTGTTTCTGGGCACAAACTCTACAGTTTGCACCACAAATACCACTAACTCTGCACCCTGGAAACTCTCTCTAGAATGGCTAACAGTGCAAATTCTGAAAATCCAGTTTAGCTACTGTTCCTGGCTAATCCTCAGCAGAATAGACTCCCCCCTCCCTTGGTACCTTCTTCCTTGTATCACTTGCTTCTGATTTAGAAACTGGGACAAATGTATCATATGCCTATACCATAACTACAAGAAAAGCTGGGACGGCAGGTATATGACATTTTCTACTTATGTAAAGTTCTGTCCTCATGGAAGGGGGAGAAGATTTCGAGACACAGGAATTTCCCAGGAAATTAGATGTGCGGTAGCCAAAATAAATAACAAGATATCCTCTATATTCTGATGACAGTGGCAGATACAACAAAAAAGAAAAAAGATTTATGAGCAAAAGATAGGACTTGATCTGGGTAGCAAATGCTAAAGAAAACTTTTGATCTTTTCCTATAATATTCCGACTTGTACAGCATAGTTGCTGAGGACACAGATTCCAGGGTCCATGCCTGAGTCAAAATACTGAAGAAATGGTTGTAATAATGATTATGAAAATGTGAGAAGATGGGGATGAGGAAGAGCAGAACGGGCTACAGCACACTGCAGGTAAATAATAAATAGTCTCTCCTACTGTGGCCGCTATTATTATTATCATTATTTATCCCAAGTCAGGAGCTTTGGCTCATGCATTCATACAACAAATATATACTGAGCACCTACTATGTTCCAGTCACTCAGTCAGGCAACAGAAATAAATATATATATACAATGGATTATTACTTGGCCATAAAACAGAATGAAATCTTGCCACTTGCAACAACGTGGATGGAACTAGTGAGTATTATGCTATGTGAAATAAGTCAGTCAGAGAAAGACAAATACCATATGATTTCACTCACATGTGGAATTTAAGAAACAAAACAGATGAACTTGGGGGGGGGGGGCCAAACCAGAAAACAGACTCTTAACTATAGAAAACAAACTGAGGACTGATGGAAGGAGGTAGGGGGGGAAATGGGCTAAATGGGTGATGGGCATTAAGGAGGGCACTTGTGATGAGCACTAGGTAGTTGCATATAAGTGATGAATAGCTAAATTGTACACCTGAAACTATATTACACTGTATGTCAACTAGCTGGAATTTAAATACAAACTTGGAAAATAAATAAATAATAATAAATAAAGACAGCAAAAATGTTCATGATCTGCACTCTCATGGAGCTTATAGTACATAGGGGAAGGAAAGACACAAATAACATTATAACGATGGCAAGTGCTACAAAAGAAAGACATATGGTACACTGTGACTGTGTATAAGCAAAAGTGACCTTGTCGGTCGAGTAGAAGAGTGGCTCTTTTTAAGTGATGCTTGAGGCAAGACCTCGAGAGTAGGAGTTAGCTAACTGACAGAGGTTGAGATAACAAAGAACCTTCCCCTAAGGAAGGTAGAAAAGCAAAGAGCATTTGAAAGAAGGTGGAGGAAGGACGGTAAAGTATCCCCCAAACTGGGAAGGTACTTTGAGACCAAAAAAAAAAATGAAGCAGGCAGCTCCGTCCAATTTACACAGAGTTTTAGTCAGGATAACTTACTGACAGCGGGGATGGATCAGGTAACAATCTGGATGCTGCATGGCTATTCTCCTCAGAAGTCGGACCTTAGCCTGTACATTTTATAGAATGAGACGATACGTGGGAGGACACTGCAGTGAGATCAAAAGGTTTGCATGCACCTGACTGACATCTAACATTTAATTAGATTTCGTGGCACCACCTGTGCATCAGGAAGGGGAGAGACTATGTTATCTCTAACAGATTTAAGGAGGGGCAAAGCAAGCCTCCCACTGCCCCAGCCTTGGTGGGCATTTGTATATTAATCTCCAAGGGGCCTAGAACACAGAGACCCAGGGGGGTCAGCAAGTGACCTGAACAAGACAGAAGGCTAAAGATGGAGTCAGTCTTGTCAGCTCTCTTAAAACATTCCTGGCAGGAAGAATAGCAAGTAAAAAGACAACTCAGTGTCAGGAGGAAACACGTGGCATTCCAGGAACTAAAAGGCGGCCGTTGTGACTAGAGAGGAAGAAGCAAGGACCAGACTACAACAGACTTCCAAATCATGTAAGGGATGCTGATCCAAAGCCAAGGCAATGAGCAGGACAACGGCACCCCATTTCTCTTCTTTAATCAGTCAATTAACCCACCCTGTGACTGCTGGCAATATCACCACCACCTGAAGATGGGAACCTCTTAGGAAAATAGTTTATGTGAGTTTATGATACCGCTAATACCCAATGCTTAAAGTACATTGTTGTGAAGACCTGCATAGTTTGAAATCTCTGAAGACGCTCTGAAAGACACTTGTTAGCACTTCTGCCCTCCACCTCCGAAGAAAGTGTTTTGAATCACAGAACCAAAGAAGGAATAATTTAAAGATAAGAAGGACATTATCTAGCCTGATCTCCCTCACTTGCCAGTTGAAGAAATCATGCGGGTAGTCAGTAACAAAACCAAGACCAAAATTCAGTCCTAGATTTACAATCCAATGCTCTGCCAGCTACTCCACGGCCACTCAGAAAATCCCATCTCTTTAATCTGCCCAAAAGCCAGAAGAACGGTCTCAACATGCTGCAAAAGCTGGCTCAGTTCTCACCGCTGAGCACAAGCCCGCCCAGACAGAACCAATACTAACATGCAACATAATGAGCCAGAAACTAAAGAGAAGCAAATAGCTGTGGATGTCAGGCTATATTGGTTTAACAGCTGTCAGCTTTCCTCCAGCACAGTTAAATCCTGATTAACTGGAAACTTCCCCTTTTTTGTTAAAGACTCTGCTTTCAAGAGAAATCAAATTATAAGCAAAGGACTAACATCAGAGATTTTTTTTGTTGTTAAAAATAATTATTAAAGGAAAAAAATTATTACAGGGAATAAAAACTTCTACAGCATGCTGGGTGACAGACCCTCTTGACATTAATTCAATCACAGGAAAAAAGTCATGGTCACGACAGCAGCTCCAGGGAAGTAGGGTCCTTTTATGTAGTAAAGGAAACACTCCTTCCACCCTGAGCTCTCTGCTGCAACAGCTGACGGAGGCCAAAGTCTGGGTCTCGGGCAGGTCACAGAGGAAAAAACTAGGGAGAGTAAACCCCTGCACATCTCCTGACACAATCCTACATAAGGGCTGGGCCACCCATATGAAAAGATCATTAACAGTTTTAATAACCAGTAACAAAGATGCTAATTAATCTCATTTTTCTAATATCAATGAAGGTCTTTGGCTTTTGGTCAAATAGGATAAAACATTAGTGCAAAATTTTAACATTACTTCAGGACAATAGTTTGGTGAATCCGGTATCATCTTCAAATAGATCTGAAAATGCTAACAAATGAGTTGTTCTAAAACTTCACAATTATGTTTTCTTCATTCCTTCAATTTTCATAAAGAGATAGGATTTCTATAACATTCATCTTTGCATACCTCCTTTCGTTTTATTTTAATCTTTTGCCACAATGGTAACAAACAATCTGTATTTATCCTGAATTCTATCTCCCCAAAATTCATATTTTGAAGCACCAATGCCCAATGTAACTGTATTTGGAGACTGGGTTTTTATGAGGTAATTAGGTGGTGACAAGGTTAGGGCCCTAATCAGATAGGGCTTAGAGGCCTTATAAGAAGAGAGATCCTCCTTCTAACCCTCCATCTACAAGCCAGGAAAAGAGCCCTCCATTAGGAATCAAATTGGCCCACACTTTGATCTGGGATTTCCTAGCCTCTAGGACTATAAGAAAATAAACTTCTATTGTTTAAATCACCCAATCTATACTATTTTGTTATGGCAGCCTGAGCTTACTAAGATATCAAGCTTTCTGCATTTGTTTTGACTTATCTGAGCAAGGAGAATGCCACTTCAAGCCACTCAAGGAAGGAGAATGAAGTCATCATCTTAACCATCAAGACAACCTAATATGCACTGAACAGGCGTATGTGTCAATTACCCTTTTACCTAATAACTCATTTATAAGTTCTTTTACCAGGGGCACCTGGATGGCTCAGGCAATTAAGTGTTCAACTCTTGATTTCCGCTCAGGTCATGATCTCAGAAAGTGAGATGAAGCCCCTTGCTGGGCTCTGCACTCAGTGCAGAGTCTGCTTGAGATTGATTCATTCTCTCTCTCTCTCTGTCTCTGTCTCCCCTCCCCTCCTCTGCTCCTCCCCCAGCTCGCGTACTCACTCTCTCTCTCTCTCTCTAAAATAAATAAAATGTTTTAAAAAAAAAAAAATTTTTTTTAACTCTTTTGCCAGGGCATCTGACTGCCTCAGTCAGAAGAGCATGCAACTCTTGATCTCAGGGTTGGGAGTTCGAGACCCACTAAAAAATAAAAAATTTAAAAACTCTTTTGCCTATTACTACCCTTAAGTTGCAGAAAAGGAAATGGCCCATTGGAGTGCTTCAATAGTAAAAGAGAAGAGATCTGAACACATAGTCTGATTCTAGAGCCCAAGTTTCTAAATACTACACTATACTTCGGCTTTCACATCAGACTGACATTTTTTAATCCTTAATGTTTTAATGCCTCAGTTATCTTTTCTTATTTTCCAAGTACTACTCTACGCAAATTGATTTTGATTGCTATCATTTTTACATGCATGCTATTCCACAACTGGCTAATTCAACTCTAGAGAAACGCAGTGATTGACTGCATCTGAGGTATATATATATACTGTGTTTTTCCTATACATACATATATCTGTGATAAAGCTTAATTTGTAAGTTAGGTACAGGAAGTGGTTAACAACAACAAAATAGGCCATTTATAATATACTGCAATTAAAGTTATGTGATGAGGTCTCTCAAAATATCTTATTATATCCTGTACTCACGCTTCTTATGATGATGGGAGATGATAAAATGCCTACATGACGAGATGAAGTGAGGGGAATGACGCAGGCAGTGTGACGTAGCGTTAGGCTCCTACTGACCTGCTGAGGATACATTAGACGAGGGATCATCTGCTTCAGAACCACAACTGAATGTGGGTAACTGAAATCTCAGAAAATGAACCCCGAATAAGAGGGGACTACCACGCTAACATTTTTATATACAAATTCTTTTTGCATGAGTTCCCTGTTATTCTATTAAAGGTATATACACTCAAAATTAACCAAAGTTGATCATGCTTAGCAAAAGATAACCACAACAGCCCGCCCTGATTTCTAATACTTCTCTTATAAAAGATGATTTACACTGAATTCACTGTTGGATTAAGCTACCCAGTATGTTAAAAGCTCTCCCATATCATTCAGACATTCAGAAACACTGAAGATGCACTTGCACATCTGCCAGAAGCTTCTGTTGCCAGAACCTGTCAGAGCGAGAATGATTTAGTACTAATTGCAGTGCCCTTGACAGTCTCGAACTACAAGGTTTATCCGTCTCAGTAAGATGGAGCAAGGGAGGTAGCATGTGAGGGCAGATGGAGGAAGCAGCACCATCTTCTCTGACAGCTAAACAAGACAATCAGTAACAGTGCTCATCTTTCTACTATGTCAGCAAAGCCACCTACTTTACCAAGGTTCTAAATAATGTTTTGCTGGCTGCCCAGATAATTCCCCCCTCCGCTTCCCACAAGTTATTTTCAAAACTGTATCACTGCAGAAGCTTTCTCTGTGCCCCTCTCTCTCTGATTCACATGGCTTACCCAAACCTGACTTTTCCTTCTCTTTCATGGATCACATCATCCTTCAATAAAGACTTTCAAGTTTCTTACGATGAAAGGAGAGACTTCTAGTTTCCTTGATTCTAATCCCGCTGCAACAAGGTACATTTTTCTTATCTGTGTCATTAATCAATAAAGTAGCTGACGAGAGAGTCACTCAATATTATTAGCCATTCAGTTGAGCTGGAACATTGCTCAGGTAAAATTCAGAATAAGAAGTCGTCAGGCTTCATAAAATTGATCTTACCCCAATAAAACTTGGTTAAGGAGTCCTTCTTCATTTTTCATAGGGAAAATCCAAGAGCAAGGAAAACAGCTTAGAAGCAGTCTTATAAAATTAGTAATATTACTTTTGCAGTAAATCAAACCCATAGAGAGATTTCAGAAGTTATACCTAGAAGTCAACCTGAAAGTTCAATTTAAAGGCATTTTTTAAAAAGTAAAATCAAGCTGATAGCTATAAGCCAGGCCTATCAAAAGACTTAAATCAGTAAACTCTTAAAAGGCACTCTTTAAAATGAGAGAAGTTTAAAATCCAGTAGATACATTTAACCTGCTAAAGAAGACAGAACTTAACAAGCATTACAGAATAATATCCTCCTGGTGGTTTTCAGAAGTATTGTCATCTGTGAAATTGCACAGACTGTTCAATTCTCAAAGGAGAAGCTTATTGAGACTCAGGTATATTCCTGAATACCTGAGAAAGCTCTACAAAAGCCCACCAAAATTATGACTAAATTCAGCACTCCAACACAATTAACATGTTCTTAGCTTTTCTACTGGTAGGAAGCGACCAGCAGCAGAAAATTTTTTCTCGACCATCTTCCCTCTGACACCTAACAAGCTACTTTTAGCTCTAATAATGAATAAAATATACTTTTTCTTTAAATATAAGTTTGAGAAACAGAGCTTGTTTGGAGACAACAAAAGCTCCAAACAAAAGCTTGTTTGGAGACCACAACAGAATAGTTAGTCCCTCTCCCTTTGGTTTATATGCTACTGCCCCCACTGGATGGCATCAAATGCACTAAGAAAAACATGGAGAACAAGGCTGCAACAACCTTCAACACAACTGGGGGACAAAGAAGGTTTCTGAGTCTCAGTACCTCTCCTCTTCTTCTGCCCTTTTCACCTGCAGGATGATTAACTTCACATGTCAACATGGCTAGGTTATGGTGCCCAGTTTGGTCAAACACTAATCTAGGTATTATAACGAAGGTATTTTGTAGATTCAATTAATACTTACAATCAGTAGACTTTACAAAAAGGAGATTACCCCTGACAACGTGGTTGAGTCCCATTTAATCAGTAGAAGACCTTAAGAGCAAAAATAAGTTTCCTGGACAATCTCAATCTCTCTCTCTCTCTCTCCATATTATCTCCTACTGGCTCTGTTTCTCTGAAGAACCCAGACTGGTACAACCTGTTTTAAGTATTTTTTTTTTAAGATTTTATTTATTTATTTGACAGAGAGAGACATAGCGAGAGAGGGAACACAAGCAGGGGGAGTGGGAGAGGGAGAAGCAGGCTTCCCGCGGAGCAGGGAGCCCAATGGGGGACTCGATCCCAGGACCCTGGGATCATGACCTGAGCCGAAGGCAGACACTTAACGACTGAGCCACCCAGGCACCCTGTTTTAAGTGTTAAGCTCAGGAAATATTTGGGAAATCACTGGGGTAGGAAAAAAAAAAAAAAGTAAACAATAAAAAAGTCTTCAGATAAGAATAAAACAGAACATTTTATACTTTTATTTTCCAAAATAGGTTATGCTTTTTCATCTCTGTACTCCTTTAGTGTGTCCAAGAACTGTCCAAGATGGTTCATTCACACTGGCTAGAGTGGCCTCAGTTCCTCCTAGCTATTGGCAGAAAGCTTCCATTCTTCCACATGTGTACCTTTCCACAGGGCAGCTTGAGTGTACTCCTAATATGGCAGCTAGTTTCACTCAACATGAGCAATCCAAGAGCAAGAACAAGAAGGATACCACAATGGCTATTATGAGCTAGTCTAGGAAGTCACATGCCATCACTTTACCACATCCCGTCCATTAAATAGCCACTTTCTACCTTTTGAAGGGAACAGTATCAAAGAGTTTTCAGTCCTATTTTAGAACCACCATAAGGTGTGAAACCATATTCTTGATTTGATCCTTGCCACAGGATGAGCTTTAATAACTGGTCTTTGTCTCTTTTCTCAGTTTTATCCTCATAGTTGAGATTGAGAATTAGTTTCTCTTTTTATCCTACAAGTCTCTAAATGTGTAGACCATATACCTTTCCATTACTACCTGTAACTGGACACTTCATCTCATTTTTAATAGCAGCCAACACACACACTATTAGCACTGTTTTATCTCCTCCCCCATGGGTACAAGTTCATTGTGTACATGATCTGTTCACAGATGTCTCATCTTCTTGAGCTAGGGCAAATCATGGGTCACTGACAAGCTATTAGATTAACTCTTCTTGGTTCCTGTGTAATAGGTAAACCTCCATGGAGAAGGCTGTTGGTGATGATAGTGGGACTCCTTTATGCAACCTGACTATTTAACAGGCAGAAGAGTTTTTCTTTGAAGCGTTGTAGGTTTGGTAGGCATGCTGTAGCAGGGCCTATTCGGCTCAGTTAAAAACCTAGTTGACTTGGGGTGCCCAGGTGGCTCAGTCGGTTAAGCATCTGACTCCTAATTTCGGCTCAGGTCATGATCTGAAGGTTGTGAGATAGAGCCCCAAGTCGGGTTCTGCACTGGGAGTGGAGCCTGCTTAGAATTCTCTCTTTTCCTCTCCCTCTGCCCCTCCCCACTCCTCCCCCTTTCTCAAAAAAAAAAAAAAAATCTAGTTGACTTACCACTGCATAGGAACCCACCATTTGCAAAAAAGATCAGTTATAAGAACATCATGGGCTCTCCTCAGAAGGAAAATCTTTTTGGGCTAAAGGTCCACTTAGGGTGAGCATTTTATCCAATCCCTAATCTCATAATTGATTCTTTCCAATTACCTAATTTCTTTCAAGTAATCCTGTACTTGAACAGCCCTACTAATGGAGGAAGCAGGGTGGAAGGTAAAGGGAAGAGAAATTACATTTATTGAATGCTTCTCATGCGTTGAGTGCTATACTAAATATTTTACAAGCCATCCAATTTAATCCTCACATCAGAACTGTAAGATAGGTATTATCATCTCCATTCTACAGATGAAGAAACCCAGCTTCAGGGAACTTAAATAACTTACCCAAAATCATACAACCAGTAGAGTTAACACTCAAGCCCAGTTTGTCTTAACTCCGACTTCCAATGTGTAACGTAAGCTTTGGTTGGTAGCAACAAATCCAAAATCTCAGTGACCTACCATACCAAACACTGGTTTTTTGTTCATGTTAAATGAAAGGTAAAGGCTGAGTCAAGCTCTGCTCCATGCTGCAGGTCTACTCTACATGTCTTCTCACACTGGAATTCAAGCATAAGGAGCAGTCCCTATCTGGAAAGAATTCAAGTCAAACCACACAAACCACATTTAAACATTTTGATCAGAGTTGAATATATCATATCTATATATGTTCCACTGACCAAAAAGTCACATGGCAAGTTTTACCTTGGGAAAGAGAGTACACTCTGCTTACTAGAGTTACAGGAAGTCACAAAGCTAAGGACATGGATACATAGTTTCTGTAAGATTTTTAAACTGGGGCGCCTGGGTGGCTCAGTTGGTTAAGCAACTGCCTTCGGCTCAGGTCATGATCCTGGAGTCCCTGGATTGAGTCCCGCATCGGGCTCCCTGCTCGGCAGGGAGTCTGCTTCTCCCTCTGACCCTCCCCCATCTCATGTGCTCGCTCTCATTCTCTCTCAAATAAATAAATAAAATCTTTAAAAAAAAAAATTTTTTTAAACTGTATCCTAGGAAAAGAGAGAATATATTCCACGTAGGAAGAAAAGTGAGTAGCTCATAGATAGAGAGGCCAATTGCAATAGTCACTAGAGTTGTCCACCTAAATAAAGTTCTTTTCCAGGGCACACTGAAGGATAATACCTCCTCACCCATTAATGTCATGGATAGTTATGTAACTTGGCCAATAAGAGTCAAAGTAACAACAGGTCACTTCCGGGTGAAAGCTGTATAAGCTGGTGCGTGACTGGGCCCTTTTTTCCTGACAGTGCTTCAAAATAATAGCTGCAGCTTGGTCCTGGAATGAGGACAGTATGGCATAGTGTTCCCACCCAATGCATGATGAACATACAGCTTGAATTAGAAATTATGTGGGGCGCCTGGGTGGCTCAGTCGTTAAGCGTCTGCCTTCGGCTCAGGTCATGATCCCAGGGTCCTGGGATCGAGTCCCACATCGGGCTCCCTCCTCGGGGGGAAGCCTGCTTCTCCCTCTCCCCTTCCCGCTGCTTGTGTTCCTGCTCTCGCTATCTCTGTCTCTGTCAAATAAATAAATAAAAATCTTTAAAAAAAAAGAAATTATGTGACTCATTTCTGTTACCTCAACATAAATTAGCTTATTTTGGCTGATATACAAGTCAATTAGATTAGTTCCCCCAGGAATGTAAAATAAGAGAGAAAGAGAACTGGGTGATGAACAATAAGTGACAAATGCCAAGGCTGAAACACTTTATGACAAACCAAAACTAATTATTAGTAAGCAGAAGCTGTGAGACAAAAAAGAGAAACCAAATAAAAGATGATGTAGGTAACATGAAGTTAAAATTCTAAAAATGGAACAGACACAAAGAAAGAAACAGACACACAAAAAGGGATCATGTGGCTCATTAGTATATTGATGAGAGTTTCCAAACCCTAGAGCTGCCTTTAACACTACAGCTTTCTGACCCTATTCGGAAGAAGGAATCATTACAATCCCGTTTTCTTTTTTTTTTTTTTTTTTAAAGATTTTATTTATTTATTTGAGAGAGAGAATGAGAGACAGAGAGCACGAGAGGGAAGAGGGTCAGAGGGAGAAGCAGACCCCCCGCCGAGCAGGGAGCCCGATGTGGGACTCAGTCCCGGGACTCCAGGATCATGACCTGAGCCGAAAGCAGTCGCCTAACCAACTGAGCCACCCAGGCGCCCTACAATCCCCTGTTTTCTTAAAGAGCCCAAGTGAGTCTTCCATGAAAAAAAAATGGGACAAAATAAGACCTCTTAGGTGCTCTAAGGCAATTATTTAGAAAAACTCTATGGTGAGTCCAATTACAGAATAAAAGATTCACTTCCTGGGCGCCTGGGTGGCTCAGATGGTTAAGCGACTGCCTTCGGCTCAGGTCATGATCCTGGAGTCCCAGGATCGAGTCCCACATCGGGCTCCCTGCTCAGCAGGGGGTCTGCTTCTCCCTCTGCCCTCTTCCCTCTCGTGCTGTCTCTCATTCTCTCTCTCTCAAATAAATAAATAAAATCTTTAAAAAAAAAAAAAAAGATTCACTTCCTAATATAAACATTATTTTTTCTTCCTACATCGTTTCTTCCTACATTAACTAACACCAAGTTAATGTTCACTATAATCAGATATTAAATATATACACTTACATAAATTCAATGAATACATCCTACTAAATAGTACCCAGATATATTTCAGAAAAATAGAGAATTAAGGCAAAAATAGGAAAAGACTTTCCCAAAATCAAGAGGATAAAAACAAGAGAAAAAGAGCATCTCACCTTCCTAAAAAGCGTTATTTGTAAAGCTAAGGAAAGAAATGGATTCTTTTATAAACATGCTGATCATGTACAAGGTTTAGCCAAGGAAAGCCTTAAGCACATGAAAGCTCCTACTATAATACTGGGCTCAGAACTGGAATTCAAAAAATACTGTTTGGGGAAAGCGACTGCTTTATAAATTACTTAATACATACATTCATACTTCAGATCCCAGACAAAAAGCTATTGGTGATAATTACATTGGTTGACTGTTAGGCCAGATGCTGTAATTCTAGATCTAAGATCTGAATAGAAATTAATATATTAAATTGGGTGAAACTGAATAGCTCAAGAGTATACAGATTTTTGTTTAAACACATGCCAAGACTCTTAAATCAAAATAGGAGGTACTTACTGAAAAACTACTTTATGGTTGGCACAAGGCTAAGATTTTTCATAGGGAAGAAACAAAAAGCATTCAAAAATCTTTTATAAACTATGGTACACTACTGAAGCACTGAATTTTTTTAGTAAATTCAAATAGTAAATTGGCCAAGTGGATAGTAAAGTACACAAAATTAGTTTCCAGCAGGTTTGGGAATTAGGCACTGAAAAGAACTAATAACCAAAAAGTTGTCATGGTGGTTTCAGTTGCAATTTTGCAGATCAATATTTAAAGCTGCAACTTTCTGAAAGTTATATTACGATCTGTACGCTTGCTTATTACTTAAATCTTGTTTTTGTGTTTAATTCAGCTAGGATGATGGACAGAAAGGAAAGTAACAAAATTTATACTTAATTGATTTTAAAAAGATTGGATAAATTTTCACCTTTAAGTGACAGGCTCTCTAGAATGACAAGTAATGTAACAGGTAAAAGTAAATGAAACAAAACCAAATTACCCTTGTCATCAATCTTGTTCCTTTGTGTGGTAAATCGAGTTTGGGAGTGACACATCCTGAATTTTATTATTCAAGCACTAAATGAATCTGTCTCTTCCACAATGATAGTTTCAGCACAGCAGTGATACATATCCTCATTTTAATTAACCTAATGGTCTATTCACCGATCATACTTGGAGGTCTATTTCATTACCCTAAATTAACATTTTCTTTCCATTAAAGTTACAGATAATAAAAAAAGACATTGCTTTCATGTGTGGTTTACAACACATTTAATCTATAGTACTCCTTTGCTTAGTGATCACAAGCACTTAAATACTCTCTGAAAACCACTTAGAACTACTAGCAGCCCAATGATTTATTTACTCATATGTAGGGAGGGTCATTAATAAGGAGAATAAAAACTGCAATATTTCAAGAATAAAAATATCTATTCATTAGCTGAATGAAAGCAATTCTAAGAAAGGTGTTGATTGATCACATTTTAAAAGGTATGATGGTTCTCCCTAAAAGTAAATGGCTTTGTATCTACATAAAATAATTAAATAATCCTGACACACTTTGTCATTTTATTTCTCCTTGCAATTAGAAGATTTAGTTTCTGAAGTTTAAAGTCAAACATAAGAACAACAAAGTAATTTTAATTGTTCAAGACGACTATTTAATGCAAATATTTGCCAAGTGAATGAGAAATTATTTGATAATTCTTTGATACAAATTCAGCACCTAAAGCTAAATTATCAACCCTTAGATAGAAATTTACATATATATCAGCCCATTACTGTTTGCTTTCCAAATTAAGCCCTATTGATCAAAATGAAAACATAAACCTCGATTTGATTTAAAGATGGTTTAAATTTTTTTTCACATAATCCTAAATATAAAACATATCCTCAAAAGTGTTAACTGTTAGACAAAAATGCATTCCTTTGAACTTTTCCTCTTCCCATTCAATCCCCACCCTACTTCAGAATTTACTCTCAAAAATTATGCTAATGTCTCAAAGAAACCACAAGTTGCAAGTGAACACTCTATTATCATTACATGATATTGTGAAACTCTTGTTGATATGAAAAACGTAGATATCTTTTAAAAGTGAATGGATTTCAGTTAATATATTTTGATTAAAATCTCTTGTCAGAAACACATTTTAGTAAGTGTTAAATTTTTCTATAGAAATTTCTATACAGCACTGTCTTAATAAAATAGTCTTGGTGGTTTGCACTTTAGAAAATGCTTGCATACATTCAAAGACAGTATTTCTTCATTCTTTGAAATTCACTTCAGAAAACTGAATAATGATCTGGTTATTTCACCTCCCAGAACTAAATGAAACAAATATTCATAAACACTTGAAGATGAACTATCTCCAAAGTTACCCCAGGAGGTCTGGGAATGTCTTTGCTGTCAGGATAACGCCAAAAGCAAAAGGTTATGCATTCCAACTATTTTTCTTTAGTGATTAATATAGATGGTCCCCAACTTATGATGGTCTTGACTTAAAGTTTTTTGACTTTACAATGGTGTGAAAGGGATATGCATTCAGTAAAATCTGTACTTAAGAATTCTGAAACTTGATCTTTCCCTGGGCTAGTGATAATGCGGTATGATATTCTCATATGCTGGGCAGTGGCCGTGGGCCACAGCTCCTAGTCAGCCACACAATCAAAAGCGTGAACAACCAATACACTTAAACCATTCTGTACCTATAGAAGGTGCAGCCAGTAGTAGATGCAGCCTAGTAAACAAGCAAACGGTAGACTGGTGGGTAAACCAGCTTAGCACATGAGAAATGGAGGTGGCCAGCTGAGTCTGGACTCATCTTGAGGGAGGAGTAAGCAGATCCCATTCCCAAGATCTACTCCAGGAAACTAGCAAAGTCCTGTGCAGAAATTTAAAGGTCAAGGGCAGCTTAACAAGTAGCCCTGGACCCTGTCCCCATTAATAACTGAATGGATATTCCTGATGGTTCTCATCTACCCACCTCATTGCCTGTGCCCAACAAAGCAGCCCCCTTACAAGCCCGAATAAGGGACTGTATTCTATTTCTTCTCTTTCTAGGAACTGAGACAATCCACCATCCACTTAACATGTTCTATTACTTACCTTTCAGACATTGTACTTTCAAACATATTTTCATGAAAGTATTACAAATGAAAGAGTGAAATCTCATCTATCTTAAACTCCATTTTATCTCTCCTCCAGCTTAAATGGTTGTTATCCATTTTATATATGAGTTACAGCTACTCCACAAAATTAAGATTGACCCTGGAACTTAAAATTAAGAATACTGACAGAGAAATAAGCTAAAGACATAAATAATTCAACATTTTTTTAATACTAGTATTTAACAAACAAAAATCTTTTTTAAAAATAACCCCACGACTGCCTTTCCCCCCACACAAAAATCTTTTCTCAAGGATATTTTTAATGAATAAATACATTGCCCTAAATGCTATGAAAGCTGAAGCTACAATCACTATTCCATGAAAAGTATGTTACTTTGTAGTATCTCTGCTGTTCTGGATGAAAGGGACTGCAGCCACAACTGTAAGGGTAGGTCTGAATTAGCCTGAGCCAATCAGCATAATATCAGCCCCTTGCTACAATCTTTGATTCAGGGATAAATACATGACCTGACTTGCTCCAATGCACATAAAACCAAAATGTTAATTCTCTTTCCTTCTGGACCATGTGGTATGTGGATGCGAAACCTGAAACTATTACAACCATTTTGCTAAGATAAAGGAAGTTACCCAAGATCAAAGCTGATACAGAGAGAACAGAGCCAAGAGAATTACAAAGAAATGGAGCCAGGGCCCACCAGGCCTAAAGCCTACCCTAACTCTGAATTTTGTCAGTGATGTGAAGAGATACATTTACCTCCAACTAAAAAGAAATGTCACTCTCATTCTGAGAAATGAAAAAGAGTAAGACCACATGTTTAGTAACAGAAAGGATTCTTTTATCCTCAAGGGTAAGGATGCTAAAGTTTTAGAAGAGGCATTTTCAGACACAATGCTGGCTAGAGCTACAACTTCTGACCCAGCCCCTGGGTCTAAGGAAGCGAATACCAAGAAATGGCTTTGTGTGTCAGTACATCCTGAAGAAGCTGGAATTATAGAGCTGGAAAGACTATGGTTGAGCCACTCTCCACCATTAGAAATAAATTCTAGACCATCAGTGACAACACATATACCCATAACTGTCAGGTATTAGGCTGCTACAAGAACCACGTTCTCTCTAGTAAACAAAGATTGCACTGGGCTGCAGAAAACACAAGCCTTTCATGTTTCCCTTCTATGAAAATAGTAACCAGGACTGTAGGAATGAGTAAGCACCTGGAGATTCTCAGGCTACCATGTATGAAGGAATCTTGGAAATAAAAGAAATTCTGAAGAAAATGTGGCAGGGCTAAGAGTAATATCTAGGAAATATTAAAGAATTATAACCTGCCCTTTCCTTTCCATCTTGCTTTCCTTTTTGTTTCCAGCATGGAGGAGTCAGCACAATGGCTGAGGTGAGTAAGGACGCAGCAGTGAGAAAGGGGTGGGGGCTGCAGAGGCCCAGACCAGTCAGGGCACTGGCAGAGGTGGTCTAGAAGTGGTAAGCCACAACACAGCATGGCTACTGGGAGATCTACAAATTCTTTTTGATTGATCAAATAAAAAAATATACCAAGGACAACAGGTGCTGTGTTTCTCACTGCCAGGGAAAATTTTTAAAAAGAACTCCAAGATGCTGGGTTAGAATTGAAGATATTATGAAGCCATGATTTTATTATATACACCCACATGAATAGAAATAAAAATATTTACAATGTGTGTATATGTGCATCTGGGGGGAAGTGTGTGTGTATAATCTTCTAATTCTGTCCCTAGATAAGATCTTCTGTTTCTGTCCCAAGATAAAGTCTCATTTTCTTCAGTTACAAAAAAGAAGGAATACCCTAGAGTCATCCTGAATCCCTTCCAGCACTAGAATGTTGGCAAACACAAAGATACCCACCCTTCTGCAATCTGTCTAAACCTACCAAAAAATACCACTTCAGAAACACATGTCTTGGGCGCCTGGGTGGCTCAGTCGGTTAAGCATCTGCCTTCAGCTCAGGTCATGATCTCTGAGTCCTGGGATCGAGCCCCACATCGGGCTCCCTGCTCAGCGGGGAGTCTGCTTCTCCCTCTCCTCTGCTCCTCCCCCGACTCATGCTCTCTCTCTCTCAAATAAATAAATAATCTTAAAAAAAAAAAAAAAGACACGTCATGACAGAAATTCTACATTCAACAGGAGAAAGCAGAATTACCAATTATATCTACCATACAACACACAATATGACGTCACACATTAGAAGTGTTCACTCTCTAGATGTTAGCACTTACAGAAATCATCACCTCAGCAAATTATTTCTCTTAATGCTAGAAAGACACAACACAAACATTACTCTGCTTTAAAAAGGGAGCAGGGAGGACTATCACTGACAGAAAGCCTACCACTCTAAGTGATATCACTTCCACTTTACACTAGAGATGAAATTTTAAATATTTAAAAACCAAAATGCATAACATACAGAGAGGAGCCAAGCAAAAGCAATTAGAATTGTGAAAAAGCAATCAGAATTGTGAAATATTCATTTTAGCTTTTACTTCTTATAAACCTCGATAAACACATCAATCAAATTGTTAACTTCTCTGTTAAAACTAAAGTACAAAATGCCCTTGCAGAATGAGCATGTATCTAGGAACTCTTCTACCGTTTTTTACAACTTTCCCACTCCTACAAGTAACAGAAAGAAATTTAACATTAGACACCATAATACTAGAATTCCTACTCAGTGATTATTTTAGGAAATACACATTTAGGTCATTGCATACCATATAATTGGACAGGATTATGTATAGCCACCAACCCGAAACAATATCAGTAAGTTTTTAAATACATGAATAAATTAAACAAAATTCAATTTAAATTAACCCTTAACAGTACCAGCAAGTGAAATCATTATACCGATGGCAGAAGCAATACAATACCACCGGGAATAAATGAGGTGACAAAAGTGGGCAAGGGGCTACACCAAGTTTTCCCCCTTAGAGAAAACAAATGCCTCCCTGATCATAATTCTCTAGTCCTCTGGGCACTTACATTCCCCCTTAGAGAAAACAAATGCCTCCCTGATCATAATTCTCTAGTCCTCCGGGCACTTACATGTGCTACTTTTCATGTTTTTTTTACCTTTTTAATACCTTCAACTCTGACCATTTCCTCTTATAAACTCATACAGCACGTATTCCCATTAACCACTCATTTAATACTTTGTATGACCTTCCCTGTGTTACAGGTTCTTTAAAAAATAATATTCAGTACAGCCACTGTGGAAACCAGTATGGAGATTCCTTAAAAAATTAAAAAATAGAAATACTATATGATCCAATAATCCCACTACTGGGTATTTGCCAGGGAAAATGAAAACACTAACTCAAAAAAATATATGCACCTCTATTTTTATTGCAGCATTATTTACAATAGCCAAGACATGGAAGCAACCTAAGTGGCCATCAAAAGATGAATGGATAAAGAAGATGTGGTATACACACACACACACACACACACACACACACACACACACACAAAATGGAATATTACACAGCCATAAAAAAAGAATGAGGTCGTGTTATTTGAGACAACATGGATGGACCCAGAGGGTATTATGCTAAGTGAAATAAGTCAGACTGAGAAAGACAAATACTGTATGTTTCCACTCATAAAAGAAATCTAAGAAAAAAAAAATGAATAAACAAAAAGCAGAATCAAACCTATAAATACGGAAAACAAACTGATGGTTGCCAGAGGAGAGGAGGGTGGGAAATTGGGCAAAATGGTTGAAGGGGAAAGGGAGATACAGGCCTCTAGTTAGGGAATGAGGAAGTCACAGGAATAAAAAGCAGAGCATAAGGAATACAGTCAATGATATTACAGTAGTGATGTAATGGGACAGATGGTAGCTATACACAACATAATGTATAAACTTCTCAAATCACTAAGTTGTACACCTGAAATTAATGTAACACTGTGTGTCAACTATACTCAAATTAAAAAATTAAAACTCAAGGGCGCCTGGGTGGCTCAGTCGGTTAAGCGTCTGCCTTCGGCTCAGGTCATGATCTCAGGGACCTGGGATCAAGCCCCGAGTCGGGCTCCCTGCTCGAGCTCAAACTCTCTCTCTCTCTCTCTCACTCCCCCTCTCTGGCTCTCAAATAAATAAAAATTAAAAAAAAAAATTAAAAATCAAAACTAATATTCAGTCTCTTCAGCTAGATACCTTACACAGAGTAGCAAAATAATAGTCACACAATAAACATTAAATAAGAATTTTAATTTTCTAAGTGCTAATGTTTCACAATTATGTATGGACCACAGCACTGAATCAAAAGTAAGATACATGGATTTTAGTTTTCATTCTGTCCAGAATTAACCAGAGTCACTTAACCTCACTGGGATTCATGTTCCTCGTCCATATAAAGAGATGACCTCTAAAATCCTTCTCACTCCTAAGCATCAAAGATTCTACATCACAGAGTTAATATAAAGTTTATTTATTATTATTAGTGGAATTACATGGCCATTTTCTACATTTTAAGACTTTTTTTTAAACAATTTTTATTTCTCACAACAGCACTGGGTCTCAAAAATGAATCAAAATATAAAATGACTCAATAAGTCAACTGCTCAAATGTTAACTGGATCATGGTTCTACTGAAAGATTCATTCTACTCAGCTGTGAAACAAACATAGGTCCTAGAACATGAATGATTCAACAATACCTAAGCTTTTCCACTGGTTTTGGGGGAAGCAACTACATTACAGACTAGGAAAAAAGAGAAGTAGATGTTTCTTCTTTAACATGAAATGTATTTGGTTTTTTTTTTTTTTTTTTTACATCAAACACTATCAAAACAAACATTCCTTGCCCAATCAATTCTCTTTCTTCCTAATCTGTTTCCCTTCATTTTCTTGTTTGTAAAAGCAAACATCATGTCCCTTCTATTTTTTTCCTTTTCCTTATATCATAAAAAGTACCCAAAACCTGGAAAACATCTGGGAACATCTTTTTAACATCAAATGGGGAGGGCAAAGGCACACCAAGCAAAGGTGACTAATGCAACTCACTGTTTACTCTTGATAAAAGTCTCAGACTGACTGAAGTCACTTGTTAACTTGTAGATTTTTATTCAAGATGCAAAACATCTGGATTGACGGCTCTCTTGGGCATTAACCAATTTTCTATCTAACCCAGACACCTCTTTGTTAAACTGCCCATATATATGCCTAACTTCTCAAATGCTCTTTGAACCAGCCAATAACATTGCACTGATTTCCTCATCAATTTTGTGAGTTAAATAAAATCTTTGTCACAGGTTCATTTTATATTTACCTGAGAGTGATTTTACCTGTTTGAAAACAGGAACCATGTCTGTAGAGAATGAGGGGCCTCTTTATGCAACCACCATATTGTTATTAACTGCTTAAACAAAATACTGATGAAACTCAAAATCATTTACATATTACTATACACTATTGCCTCCCTTATAGGAATCATTATTTTCAGTGTGAAAAAAACAACAAAAAAATTTTTTTAATATACTGGTTCATTTTCTCCTTTTGGGTTTATTACAATTTCTCTGGTATGCTCCGAAAAGCTAGGGGGGGAAACGGTGTTGACCATTAAGTTTGGTACAATCAAAAACTCATAGGCAAGAGAGCGACAGCTCTGGCACCTGGCAGAGGATTCTCTTCTTGATCGGGCTTCTCTTGAAATTAAGCTTGAGAATGAACGAGTCCCCAGAGATACGAAAACCCCATACAAACACGTGGGTTAATGAGCAATGGGACCTATGCATCTACAGTCATGACGCTATCACTGACTCTTATTAAATGACGATGCATTTTACTTCAGCAAACAATAAATAGCAACCTATGATTGCGGTCGATTTCACAGAGATGCTAAGTCCGAGATGCACACATTTCTTGATGTTATTAGACTCAATGAGAGGCTGTGATGCTGTTTATGCCAAACCAGCATGGATTTCTGTTCTGCTATATTATTTTGCACAAGGGTATTATTTGAATTTTGGTGTTAAATGGCAAGTACAAAGGTCTGACTTTTCTCTCAGAATTTCTATGGGGAAAAGATTTAGACAGAGTGAGCTTTACAGAGAATGAACAAATAAGGCTGCTGGGAAGCAATTTAATTTGGTCAACAAATACAGTTACTGTAAAACCTTGTTAGTTGATGGAATCATTCAAGGTGCTGCCCATCAAAAGTCAAAGTTACTCTCTGAATGACAAGAGATTCCATGAAGACTGGACTAGTCAAGGTACTGGATTTCCAGCAGCCCAGAGAAAGCTCTTGAGTCAAGGGCATGCAGGAATGTATGCATATGCTTCAAAGTAAATCAGTTGTCTACAAACAACTACAATTGCTTTTTCAAAAGAGAAAATTAAAGGGGAATATGATCCCAAACAAAGTACTAATCTCTAATTTCTTTTCTTACATTTCTCTTGTGCTGTCAAAAAATAATCAATACTCTTTACACAATCCTTGGTTGGAAGCCTGATTTAGAAGGTTCTCCTAAAGATAAAATACAAGAAAAAGGTAATGGAAAGCTATTTACCAGAATGGAAATTGTGGTTATTTCTATGTGATGAATTCTAAGTTATCTTAATTTTCTTACTGGCACTGTTCTGTATTTTCTTAAATTTCCAAAGGGAACATGTATTACTCTAGTCATCAGAAAAAGCAAACAAGGACGCCTGGGTGGCTCAGTCCGTTAAGCGTCTGCCTTCGGCTCAGGTCATGATCTCAGGGTCCTGGGATCGAGTCCCGCATTGGGCTTCCTGCTCTGCAGGGACCCTGCTTCTCCCTCTGCCTCTGCCTCTCTCTGTCTCTCATGAATAAATAAATAAGATCTTTAAAAAAAAAAAAAAAAGAAAGAAAAAGAAAAAGCAAACAGACAAATATATATACATGCATATATATATATAATTTAAAACAATTATTTTTTTTAAATTTTGTTTACTGGAGAGAGTGTGAGAGAGAGAGAGAGAGCATGAGCAGGGGGGAGGGGCAGAGGGAGAAGCAGACTCGCCGCTGAGCAGGGAGCCCAATGAGGGACTTGATCCCAGGACCCTGGGATCATGACCTGGGCCAAAAGCAGACGCCCAACCGACTGAGCCACCCAGGCATCCCTAAAATATTTTTAAATGAACCATGATCATTCAAAAGTCTTCTGCTTTAAAATAATTTAGGAAATAAGCCTGAATTTTATTTTTTTTTAGATCTTATTTTATTTATTTGAGAGCGAGCACACAAGCAGGCAAAGAAGCAGGCAGAAGGAGAGGGAAAAGCAGGCTGTCGCTGCTGCTGCGCAAAGAGCCCGACATGGACATAGAGCTCGATTCCAGGCCCCTGGGATCACAACCTCTTAACCGACTGGGCCACGCAAGCGCCCCAATAAGCTTGGATTTTAAACTGGTAACCAAATAATTAGCTTTTTAAAAAAAATGCTTCAAAAAATTCAACTACAATGTCTGATGCATGAAAACTAAAATTTTGGCATCTGTTTTAAACATATTTTACATAATCTTAAATAAAGCACATGAAGTAACATAATTTGCACACATTTTCACAAGGGAAAATTTATCTGTCCTCAAAGTTCATGGAAGTCTAACCCTCTCAACATAAGAGAAAGGCAATAAAATAATTCAGACTACTGACCAGGATAGGGAGAATTCTGAGAAAGAGATAGGTTTGCAGAGTTTAGACTTAAAGAAAAAAGTTAAAACAAATATGTAATTTTTTCCATACAATACTGCCAACTCCACTAAAAAGAAAAAATACCTAAAACCTCCAACAACCTATCCAAAGTCAAAGTGACCACAACTAAAATTTTTTATTTTTCTTTTTTCTTTTTTGTTTTATTCCATGTGATTGGCAGTTGAGCAACTAAAATTTTTCAGAAACAAAACCAAAAAAAAGAGTCTGATCTAAACCATATCATAAATCCATATGCTGAACTAAAACCAATAGTGAATAAGTGATTTCTATCCTAAGATGCAACATTTCCTTAAAAAGTTCAAAAGCAACATAGAGAGTTCATTAGAGAATAAATGTAAGAGAGCCAGGGACCACCCTCCCCTGGAAACAGTGTAGCTTTCTGCTCATATAAACAAGCACTGCTCTTAAATAGATCCATAAAATTCTCCAAGTTTCAGAAAATGACCATTCTAAACTAAATCTCTCAAGGAGCATTTAAATGTATTCCATTTTCCTTCACTCTTGAGGTAATATAACTTCTATGCAACAACACCCAGAATTAGGATGATTTCTGAAATATCTTAATTTTAAAATATGCTCACATTCATCAAGTTCAAAGAGAGCTACAATTGCAGGCTAGGCTTACTAGGTAATTCTAGAGGCCATCACCTCTTCACTGGAGATTTAAGAGCCAGTAAAGCACTTCCCATATTATTATTTTTTTTTTTTAAAGATTTTATTTATTTATTCATGAGAGACAGAGAGAGAGAGAGAGAGGCAGAGGGAGAAGCAGGCTCCCAAGGAGCAGGGAGCCCGATGCGGGACTCGATCTCAGGACCCTGGGATCATGACCTGAGCCGAAGGCAGACGCTTAACCATCTGAGCCACCCAGGCGCCCCCATATTATTTTTAACTACATTTTTCCTTCTCTTATTTCCCTCACAGTTCCCTAAAATTCAAGAGTATTTGAACCCAGCCCCAAACAATAATCCTTCCCTTGAAGGG
Organism: Leptonychotes weddellii; assembly: GCF_054177405.1. Classification (NCBI taxonomy): domain Eukaryota; kingdom Metazoa; phylum Chordata; class Mammalia; order Carnivora; family Phocidae; genus Leptonychotes; species Leptonychotes weddellii. The sequence goes on along the minus strand of NC_138376.1, from coordinate 44,230,611 downwards.
TTTTTTGTTTCAAAGTAGTAAAGCTTGTAAAGCTTAACTTTCAAAGGGAAAAACTTTGGTTACTGATACACTAGTAAAAGGGAAATCTTGCATTCTTTGAGGTTTCAGAAAAAAATCTTAAAGAATAAATCATGTTTGAGAAAAATAAGTACTGACCTTTTAATTTATCAATTTAGGCAAAAAGACTACATTTAAAAAATTTCAAAACTGAAAACAGACTTTTTAAAACCAATTTTAAAAATTCTATTAGGAAAACATTTAACTTCTTTTAGTGACCAATACCATTTGAATGGGGAATAAAGTTGGGGAAAAAATATATTTAAAACTCCTTCCCAGGGGCCTTTGTTAATTGCCAGTGTATACATCATCTCTCTTTCAATCGCTTAATCTCATAAAACTCTACATTAAAAATGAAATCTAGGGGGCACCTGGGTGGCTCAGTCGTTAAGCATCTGCCTCCAGCTCAGGTCATGATCCCAGGGTCCTGGGATCAAGTCCCACATCGGGCTCCTTGCTCAGCACGGAACCTGCCTCTCCCTCTGCCTGCCACTCCCCCTGCTTGTGCTGCTCGCTCTCGTGCTCTGACAAATAAATAAATAAAATCTTTAAAAAAAAAAAAAAAAAGAAATCTAGGTCTTAACTCTCCCCTCCAAAAAATGTTTATAACCTATGTCACTCTACCTCTGCTAGGCAAAGGATATTAAAGAAAGCTTGAGCAAGAATGTTTAAGAGCCAACCAGATGAAAACAAAGTAACAAGACAAAGAATGAGTGAATAAAGGTGGGGGAATATAATGACAGCATCCCAAAACTTGACCACTAAGCAAAAAAAAAAAAAATCCCAATCTGCATGATTAGTTCTACAAAAACTGCAATAACGAGAGAGAGAATCTTAAAGTAGTAGCACTTTCTTCCAACTTCAAAACCAGTGCACAGCATAATAATTTTTGTTAGGCATGTACACACACACACAAGATTCACAGGATTTGGGGGCGCCTGGGTGGCTCAGTCGTTAAGCGCCTGCCTTCGGCTCGGGTCATGATCCCAGGGTCCTGGGATCGAGCCCCGCATCGGGTTCCCTGCTCAGCTGGGAGTCTGCTTCTCCCTCTCCCTCTCCCCCTGCTTGTGTTCCCTCTTTCGCTGTCTCTCTCTGTCAAATAAATAAATAAATAAATTTAAAAAAAAAAAAAAAAGATTCACAGGATTTGTGCAAATCAATTAAATATAAGAAAAAAATCTCTGGGAAAAATGTCCTAATTTTATTTTTTCACTCAAATTCTTGGCCAATATTAAAGTAAATCTGTTCATCATAACAACAAAAAAGGGCTAAGCCTTATGTGAAACGTACCACACAGAAATATATTTCATTACAGGACCTTTGCACATCAACATTCAAGCCTAATGCACAACTCAAAGGCCCTAAGGGCTTAGGTAAGCAGCATCCAGTGTAAGACAAGTCAGTCTGTATTTCACTCATGAACACTCCCCAGCAGTCAGCACTGCCAATGGAAATCCAACTCATTATTGCTTATAAGTTTTGTGACCCTAAAAAAGTTGAAAAATCACATTTTCTGAAGACAAATGATCAAACATTTAAATAGGAATTTTTCTCTCATGATTAATGACACCTGCAGCTCACAAAGGTGACAACTGACAAATCACATTATGCTCTGGAAGAGACCTAGGGACCTTATAAGGATTTATAAGATATGATGTAGTTTTTCACACCTTTACTCATTCAAATCCTCTTCATCCAAAATAAAGCTGTCCCCACGGTGCTTAAAAATGCAACCCAGTCAAAACCACTGTTGGGGAACGCAGCAAAGGCTCTGATATCAAGTATTAGCCTCCTCATTCTAATACATGAAAAGGGAGGGGGTGAATCCAGGGAAGAGATAAACATGTAAAGAGAGGACGGGGACAGAACAGAAGGAGGAGATGGGAGAAGTATTTAAAACTTAAAAGCTGAAGTTAGAACCAATTTTATTAATGAAAAGAGGATGGCATAGTTTTTTTGCTAGACTCTGTAATTTGCCAACTACTGACAAGAAGAATCAATCAGCAGCTCCAGAGAATTCTAAATTAAAAATCATCAGTCACTACACTCAAGAAACTTAATAAAGCCCATTGATGAATTAAAAGAATAAACACCCAAGAAACAATGTGGGCAATGTCTAGTCACACAAAGGTGGGAACAATGAAAGATCTGAGTCAAAATGGACCACAAGTTTAATCAATCAGCATTAAAAGAATATTTAAAAGAAATTTCATGTGCAATACAGCTTGACAGTGGTAGAGAAGAAATGAATCCATAATGCTGATTAAATATTGGAACAGATTACCAGAACAGGTTGTGAAACTGTCCTTCTTAGACACTTTTGAAAATAAGAATAGAATAGTTTAAACGCAGGCCTATCCACAGTCAGGAGACATAGAAAGAGCCCCTACCAGCATTCAGATTCCCTGACAATCCCTGACAACATTTGCTACAGACATACTTTACAGTGATAGTCACTGAGTAACTCTCAATTATCCATAATAATGGGAACCAGAATTTGCATGTCAAAAGAACTTTGCTCTGGGGCGCCTGGGTGGCTCAGTCGGTTACGCATCTGCCTTCCCGGCTTCTGTCATGATCCCAGGACCCAGCATCCAGCATCAGGCTCCTTGCTCAGTGGGGAGCCTGCTTCTCCCTCTGCCTGCCGCTCCCCCTGCTTGTGCGTGCACTCTCTCTCGCACACGCGCTCTCTGTCAAATAAATAAAATCTTTAAAAAAAAGTATAAAATTAAAAAAAAAGAACTTTGCCCTTCCTCTAGTGTATCGAATTCTGAAGACAATAACACAAATTAACATGCAGATAAAGTACTGTTATATTGTGATACTCTCTTACACAGAGGGCCTACTCAAGAAAATGAAAACTCCTTTTGTTGGAGTTATGTCAGTGGAATGCTCCAGAAAAGTAAAGAAGTAGTAAATCTAGTATTCATTAAGATGTTTTTAAGTATTGGGGCACCTGGGTGGCTCAGCTGGTTGGGCCTCTGACTCTTGGTTTCGGCTCATGTTGTGATCTCAGGGTTGTGAGATGGAACCCCGTGTGTGGGGGGGGGTCCAGGCTCAGCAGGGAGTCTGCTTCCCCTCTCCCTCTGCTCATGTGCGTGCTCTCTCTAATAAATAAAATAAAATCTCTTTAAAAGAAAAAAAGATTCCTTAGGTATTAATCACCTTTATTTACAAAAAATACTGAATTTGGGGAGAATCTTGAAGTTAAATGGGGAAGATCTATAAAGTCTGGAAATTTCTGAAGGAAACTGGGAGTAGGCACAGTCTTGAAGTGAAGCAAAATGAGCAGGAAGAGAGCCCTGATGTAGCAATAAATAAGAAGGTTCTCAGGAGATCACAACTGGAGGCAAAGTTTGGCCAGGTAAGTCAGACCAGCTCATCAGCTGCTAGAAAAAAGGGATCTGAGGCTCAATAAAGTTCCTCAGTCTCTTCAAGAGGATTCTTAAAACAGAAGCTCATGTTTCAGATGTGTATTTTTACAATGTCTGTCCCTTCTTTCAAGTATTTATTTTCTCCCTACTTTCCAAATTTCTGTTGGAATTATCAGGCTGTCTTAACAGCATTAGTTCAGTGTAAGCACAGTTTAGGCTGGAGGTTAAAAAGGAGAGGGTATGATGTGAGAGAGAAAAGGGAGCCCCAGAACAAAGATAGCAAGAAAGAGGCACAATGGTCACAGAGTTGACATCATGACCTCCAAAGTCCCTATTCAAACCTCAACAAATTCTGTGACAGTGACAGAAACCCATTCTCTGTCAACAGTTTTCATCTCCTCCACAGTTCAGCTTTCAATGGTTTATATTTCAAATAATTTTGTTCTCCATATCTGGTTCTCAAATTTCGGTGTGCTTAAGAATCACTGAGGGTCGGGGGCGCCTGGGTGACTCAGTCGGTTGAGCGTCTGCCTTTGGTTCAGGTCATGATACCAGGGTCCTGGGATCGAGTCCCACATCGGGCTCCTTGCTCAGAAGGAGTGTGCTTCTCCTTCTCCCTCTGCCCAGCTCATGCTCTCTCTCTTTCTCTCTCACTCTCTAATAAATTTTTTTAAAAATTAAAAAAAAAAAAGAATCACTGAGGGTCTATCCCTTGAGGTTTGGATTCAATGAGGTCGACGCAGAGACTCAGGAATCTGATATATTAAAAAATATACCCCATTTGCAGAAACTCAAGCTGATGGAGAAAAATATTTAAATGGCTGAAAGCAGGAAATGGAAAGAAAAACTTAAAGAATTAAAAGAAAATTTGCCTCAATTCATTACTCAGTAACTAAAATTAATTGTACTATTTGGGTAATCTGCATGTTACTTGAGAAATGTACCTCCTTGGTTGGATTTCAACTCCCATATCTCATATGAACAGCATCACTTGACAGTTATTGCCATTACAGAAAGAGCTGAGGTTCAGGGCAAATTCTCATGAAATTTTTTCAATAACAGAGACTGCAATAAGGTATTATAAAAGCAAGCCATACTATCTTAAGCATTTACAGAATATAAGGCACTGTACTAAGTGCTTTACATGTATTAACCCAACAACCCTATGAGAGATAGGTCTTATTGTTATCCCCATTTACAGACATGAAAATTAGGGCACAGAGAAGTTACTGCTTATACAACTATTAAATAGAGAAAACAGAATTCAAACCCAAGTCTCTCTAGATAAGCCACATAAGAGACTCAAGTCAGGCTTTAGGGAAAAAATAAAAACTGATTTTCACATCAAAATATAAATAACTTGCTAGAGACTATGGTTCAAACAAAATAAAATATGAAAATAGTTCTAAACATCTGCTTTAAGTGTCTTATAATTTAACTGTTAACTTCTTAAAAGACACTAGCCTGTCACCTTTATTTAATCATTAAAACTTCTGGCTAGCCATGTAAGGTTTTTGTAACTGCCGGTTAAGGTAAAGCTCAATTTCTAATTTCTACCTCATACTAAGAGCACAAACTGCCCCTCCATCAAAGGATTCCAAGTGTTGCCAACACATGTGCCCTGCTCTCTTCAGTGTAGAGCAGTACTTTGACTTTTTAATAAGGAAAAAGTTCTAGACTTTCAAACAATACAAAGACATATACATTTTCTGGTGTCATCATTTAGTACTGGGGTCAGCAGTCTTATAGTAAATATTTTAGGCTTTAAAGTCCACAGGGTCTCTGTCACAACTATTCAACTCTGCCACTGAAGCCACAGGCAATACATAATTAATGGGCATGGCTGTGTTCCAATAAACCTTTATTTACAAAATAAGTGGATGGCTATATTTGGCCTGTGGGGACTTGTATCAGAAGTGTCAACTCCTGATTTGGCAGGCACTACTCTTGGTAGAAGAATTTAGGAAAAGTCGGATTATTTGTTTCGTCAATTAAAATTTCTAACTACTTTCAGTAAATGTACCAGTTTAAGTGATGGTGTCCACTATCCTTTGGGCATTCTGCTAACTGCTAAGACACAGCAAAATGTAGGGTTTTTTAAATCAGATAACTAATATTCAAATGCCTACTATGTAGATCACCAAGAACTAGTCAGTTCCTCAAAGTTCTACAACAATCTTGTAAGAACTTAACATCATGTGAGTCATACAATATAAGGCTCTTCAAATGAAAAAAAGACTGAAAAGACTGTTTTATGTCTGTGAGTTATATAAATTCTTTCCAATTTTTTCCAATAACTTTATTTTTTTAACTGTCATACTCTTAAGAGTAAAATGCAAAAAATGAAATTTTTATTTTAGTGCCATTTTAAATCTATTTATGGAGGGGTTTTTGTTTGTTTTTTAAAGATTTGATTTATTTTTGAGAGAGAGAGAACGGGTAGGGGGAGAGGGAGAAGCAGACTCCCAGCAGAGCAGGCAGCCCGATGCAGGACTGGATCCCAGGACCTGGAGATCATGACCTGAGCCGTAGGCGGACACTTAACCGACCAGAGCCACCCAGGTGCCCCAATTTATGGAGGTTTTTTTAATGCAAAGATTTTACTTGCTAGTTGGCTATAATTGAGGCAAATAGGTTTTCTTCTGTTCCTTCTCTAAGAAGCTATGAAGTATCCACTCCCTTCATCTTTAACAGTGCCCATCACAGAACACATGGAACAGAATTCTGACCTCCCAGATTCCTCATTCAATACCTTTTAGTCCTCCTGCATCACAAAATACAATCCTTGGTACCTTAACATACCAATACTAAGTTTTAAAATCTTCTCAAACTTTGCTATTTTCACTAGAATCTAAGCAAACTTCTTTCATGAAAATAACTGCACCCCGCCAAAACGGAAGGTTTTCTCATATCTCATACTTACAAGTTCAGTTGGTTCAAGAGCTGGCAAATTGAATAATCTTATTTATTCTCTTTTTCACACACTCAAAAAAAGAAATTTTAAAAGCCAGTATTCTACTCATCTTACTTTTACAAAAGCTAAGTTGGTGATAATGTATTACTTGGAATAGACTACTTGGAATAGACTACATCTATATTAAGGAATAAAATAAATGTTTTAATTATCTTACAATTCCTATGGTAAAACCAAGTGCTATGGAAAACCCAAATCTAAGAGGGCTGCTTCAGTCTTACTGCATTTTAGCCACAACTGCTCATAAACAGGTCCAAAATATAGAAATAAAACACACACATGGGGGCGCCTGGGTGGCTCAGTTGGTTAAGCAACTGCCTTCGGCTCAGGTCATGATCCTGGAGTCCCGGGATCGAGTCCCGCATCGGGCTCCCTGCTCGGCAGGGAGTCTGCTTCTCCCTCTGACCCTCCTCCCTCTC
>NC_138376.1:44137496-44223287 GCF_054177405.1 Leptonychotes weddellii | reverse complement strand
AAGGGGTACGTGCACCCCGATGTTTATAGCGGCAATGCCCACAATAGCCAAACTATGGAAAGAGCCAAGATGTCCATTGACGGATGAATGGATAAAGAAGATGTGGTAAATATATACAATGGAATATTATGCAGCCATCAAAAGGAATGAAATCTCGCCATTTGCAACGATGTGGATGGAACTGGAGGGTATTATGCTGAGCGAAATAAGTCAATCAGAGAAAGACATGTATCATATGATCTCACTGATATGAGGAATTCTTAATCTCAGGAAACAAACTGAGGGTTGCTGGAGTGGTGGGAGTGGGAGGGATGCAGTGGCTGGGTGACAGACATTGGGGAGGGTATGTGCTAGGGTGAGCGCTGTGAATTGTGTTAAGACTATTGAATCACAGACCTGTACCTCTGAAACAATAATACATATATGTTAAAAAAAAAAAAGAAAACAGTAGGAAGGGGAAAATGAAGTGGGGGGAAATCGGAGGGGTAGACGAACCATGAGAGACGATGGACTCTGAGAAACAAACTGAGGGTTCTAGAGGGGATGGGTTAGCCTGGTGATGGGTATTAAAGAGGGCACATACTGAATGGAGCACTGGGTGTAATACGCAAACAATGAATCGTGGAATGCTACATCAAAAACTAATGATGTAATGTATGGTGATTAACATAATAAAATAAAAAAGAAAAGAAAGTAAGAAAAAACATAACAATAAAAAAAAATAAATGATGTTTATTCAAAATTTTGGTTAAAAAAGAAATAAAATAAATGAGATTGCATTTACTGTGTATGCTGTTTGGGACTGTGTCATGAACCCACTACCTAAAAGATACTTTAAGCTTTTGTTTGCATACAGGAATAATTTCTAGACTCTAAACTAGAGGACCACTGAAATATCCTTAACTTTAAAGTTCTAGGACATGTAATAATATCCATACCATCTTGCATAAATTGAAAGTGAACTGCAATTAATTTTAAAACACTCTGAACAAAAATAATGGCAGAAGATATAAATAAATCTTTAAGAATCATTTTGAATTTTATGCCTTCTGTTTGACTACATAAATTAAGGTAAAAAAATTGGATTCTAGAATTTGAACTTTATGTTTGATGAAATACTGTAGCTCAAATTACAATGCAAGATACATTTTTAAGACTGGTACAAGACCAAGTCTTGTTGATAATAAACCTTTACAAATTAAGAATGGCATCTTTGCATCTTTAATCTTGCTCGAGTATCTTCTATCTATTCTAGATAATTATTTTGAAGCCAGAATTCAAGGAGCATAGACTTTCATTTTGAGCAGATAATTCTATCAGAATATCAAACATAGAGACAGCTCTTTAAAATAAAGGAAAATGTAAAAAGACAACACTTCAAAATCAAAAAAAAAAAATTAAAATCTTGAGTGGCAGAGGCTCTAACCAAGGACAGTAATCAAGCTTCTCATTCAGTAATAATAAAGTCACTGTTGGGGGGGAGGGCGGGGGGAGATGGAATAAAAGAATACAATTGATATCACTTTATAGTCTGGCAAAAATGTACAGCAAGGTCAAACTGTTAACAATGATCATTTAATACTTACAAAATAAAACTTCTTACATTCACATAAAACAGAGATGTCACATTTAAATTCTCTAACATTTGTTGACAGCTTACATAATAATGCTTAATGAACACTATAATTGTAACGCAAAATATTTCCCCAAGTTTTTTACACCACCGGAGAGTTGTTGCCTCATTAAAACAAAAGAATTTGATACATCAGTGCAGTTACTCAGAAAGACAAACTAAACAACTAGCCCGATAAAAATCTGTTAAAGAAAAAGATATGGGTTATTTTCTGGTTTCAGAATTTATTTTATATGATTTAGATTCCAAATCTAACAAAATTTGACTAGAATCTCCATTTAACCTCTTTTATTCCAAATATTCCCTCAGCCCTTCACTCTGCTACTATAAGGTTTAGTTCTATTTTACATGATTTTCTCCAAAGTTAAAATATAAATGGCCTCTTCTCAAGCTTTATTCTCCTCTGTATGATTTGATAGTCCTGACTATCTGCTCCTTGGAACCCTCTATCTTCTTTGAGCTTCTCAAAGAGCATACCCCCTCAGCTCTCTTCCATCCTTCCAGAACATCCTTTCTCAGGTGTCTTCACTCTCTCCTTCCCCTATCTTCCCTATAATTATGAACTATTCCCAAGGGTCTGCTCTCAACCCTCTTCCCTCCTCATTCCATGTCGCTACCCTTAGCACTTTCATCCAATTTCAACAGAGCTTTAAAATAACCGTCAGCTGAGTAACTCACTTCTACCTCCAAACTCTTTTCTGAATGTCAGAAACGTATCTCCAATGACAGGGCACATAGGTCCAAAAATGAGTACTTCTCTTTTTTCTTTTTTTTTTTTTTTAAAGTAGGCTCCGCACTCAAGCCCATCGTGGGCCTTGAACTCACGACCCTGAGATCAAGACCTGAGCTGAGATTGAGAGTCAGACACTTAACTGACTGAGCCACCCAGGTGCCCTAAAATGAATATTTCTGTTGGCACCTCAAACTAACCATGTCCAAAACTAAAATCATTATTCCGTACCTCCAACATCCAAAGAGACCATTATCACCACAGTTATTTTCCACTCCTCTTCCAATTCACCCCAAAATATAATCTAAAACAAGTCCCAGGGCACCTGGGTGGCTCAGCTGTTAAGTGTCTGCCTTCAGCTCAGGTCATGATCCCATGGTCCTGGGATCGAGCCCCGCATCGGGCTCTCTGCTCGGCGGGAAGCCTGCTTCTCCCTCTCCCGCTCCCCCTGCTGGTGTTCCCTCTCTTGTGGTGTCTCTGTCAAATAAATAAAATCTTTAAAAAAAAAAAAAAAACAAGTCCCCGTGGATTTGGGGTCAATCCCTAGCCATCCTCACACCTACGCACTGACTGGCTAACACCCACTGGCTCAGCTGCAACCGGTTACTAGGTGGAATCTGATGAAGTCTAGCAGGCATCCAAAACCTTGTCTTCATTTGCAGCCTTAACTCCTAATCAAGCCAGGACCAGCTATAGTTTTTAGTTGAACACACAAGAAGCTGATGCTGGCTGATTAACAAAAAAGGAGTTTATTAAGAGATTACTGGGCATCTCACAGAACTGTCAGGAGAATAAAAAAAAAAAAAAACTATGCTTAAAGTTAAGCTTCCAGAAACAATGTTCAAACCATGCCACAAAACAGGACTGATTAGAAAATGGCCATCGCCACTATTGCCCCACAGAGAACTAAACCCCTGTTGCTGGAAATCAACCCTGCAGCCACTCGGAAGCCACTGCTGCCACCCACCACCTCCCCCAGCAAAAATGGAAGCTCTGTGCAGAAACTGTTTCCTTAGTTCCAATCAAGTCTTGTGAGAGGTGAATCTAATTGGTGAAGTCTAAGTCATATGCCTATGAACTGGCTATAAATGAGGATGAGAATTTGAGGACTGTCTTCTAATACTGGCAAAACTGACTCCTATATTAGCAATATAGGGGAAATTATATTGGGAAAATTTTCCAAATCAAAAAAAAAAAAAAAAAGACTATTCAGAGGTGAGGTTAAATATGAATGCAGCTACTACTAATTACCATCCCTCCTTCCTACCTCTGCCTCCAAGCCTACAATGGATCTACAATGGGTCCAAGATCCTATCAGAGTTTGGTGAGCATACTCCAATGCACTTGCTAAAAATGGACCTTCCCTGTGGTCCAGATAACTTGGCAGAGCCCAAATTCCCTGCCTGAGTATTGCCAGCCACCAGGCCTGGGAGACCATACCTTTCCTTTAGACCAACAACCCATCCTGCAGTCATAGCTAGTTTCTCCTACACACAAGGCAAACCACCAAAAACTACATCAATGTCACCAAAGACTTTAAGCACTGGCAGTAACAAGACACTCTTAATAGCTATATCCCGTATACCAAAGTGAACCCTCTTGGACACCAAAACCAATCTACATTAAGTCTGAGTTCTATATACCCTCTGAACACTAGGATTTGATTGGCAACTCCCCCACACTCTGCCTATCCTATCCTCCTGGGTTAGCCCTTCCCCATCAACTGGCCACCAAGATCCCAGTGCACATTTCACACTCATTCCTCCCCTTCTATCCCCACAGTCACCATTTCACTGTGTTATCATAACTTCTCATCTAAATATTGCAACACTGTCCTAAAAAATTCTCCAATGCCCAAGTTCCCTTGCACCACCTCTACCATTGCACATGCACATAAAATTCACGTCAAATATTTAATTCTTTGGAAAGCTGAACATCTCAAAAAAGTAAGCTGTGTATAAATACAGAGAGCACTGTGGAAAATGTGCTCCAAAATAATTAAATCTCAATGTCCTAAAGTACATTCCTAGAAATAAGAAAATCTACAACTGTTTCATCATCCTTATCACTTTCACACAAGTATAAGTAGAGATATGAAAGAAAATCCTGTTTGACAAGATAATACCAATCTCTTTTCTGACTGATCTGGCAAAACTAAAATATGAAAAAACACTTCCTAAGTTCCTCTTTACAGACTGTGGACTGGGGAACAACCATGCAATATTTAATGGAAAAAAAAAAAATACAACGGTAAGGAAACACGAACCTTATCCCATTCCGACCTCTAAGTTTAGTCCTTAGCTACACTCTAAATTCATCTGTTGTCTTTTTAATATAGCCCTAAACAAAAACCCCTTTTGATAAATAGAAACTTTCCCTACTTGAGTTTCCTCCCTAAAATTTCCCCTACATTTTGTCTAATGTAAATGTAGTCTCCGGCATAGCTATTTTCCCCCACCAATCTTGTTCTTATGGCATTTGTCTATGGCCATTTTTAAGCCTTCTTATTTGTAAATACCTTCTACTTTCTCCTCTGTGGTGAAGCTTTTTTTTGCATTTATTTTACACTACAATTTTCCTCAGAGCTGCCTTGTAGCAACCTTCTGGCCATAAATACTCACATATTTGCAATGAGGCTAAATTCCTGTTAAAATAATGACTTACAATCTTTGTGTTCTAATAGATTAGCAAGGATCCAGATGTCTGCACACATACTTGTCAAAAGAAGAGAAATACACAGTTCCTCTTCTTTCTGTAACCAGTAAAAAGTAGTTGAATAAATTAATGAATTTCTACCTTCGTTTTAAAGATTAACCAGTGTTGCTTTCACAGTCTTTTAACAAATTAGAGATCCCTTCTCTTCTCCAAATCGGCAAAGCTGTTGAATGATACTTTTATTTTGCTATATTGTTATCTGTTTATTTGTTCGGGTCAACTAAGAGTATACAAACTACCCATATCAACAATCCTATCTTAAACCACTTCTATTCCACATCTCATATGCAGAAAGCACTTAAAAAACATTTATTCACACATTCCATAAATACTTTGTTAAAAACTAAGGGGGGCGCCTGGATGGCTCAGTTGGTTAAGTGTCTGCCTTCAGCTCAGGTCATGATCTCAGGGTCCTGGGAATGAGCACCACGTCAGGCTCTCTGCTCTGCAGGGAGCCTGCTTCTCCCTCTCCCTCTCTCTCTCTCTCTCCCTCTCTCTCTCTCAAATAAATAAATAAAATCTTAAAAAAAAAAAAAACTAAGCTAGGTGCCAGAACTATCAAATATTTAACAATCCAGTAAGCTGACTGGTAATAAATAAAGCAATCAGAGAATTTTGATAATTAAGAAGCAATTCTTCGCAATCTACCACAATCAGCTATTAAAAAATCTGTCGTTTTGGGGCGCCTGGGTAGCTCAGTCGGTTAGGCATCTGCCTTCGGCTTAGGTCATGGTCCCAGGGTCCTGGGATCCAGCGCCGCATCGGGCACCCTGCTCAGCGGGAAGCCTGCTTCTCCCTCTCCCTCTCCCCCTGCTCGTGTTCCCTCTCTCCCTGTCTGTCAAATAAATAAATAAAATCTTTAAAAAAAAATATCTGTCATTTCTTTACCAGGTTAGTGACAAATGACTTCATATATGGGATTATTTTTTAAGTAATACAAATTCCTAAAAAGTAGTATAGCTTCATTTAAATACTGAATATAAACTAGATGCTAAACAAAAATACTGACAAGTTGTCACCGTATCTATATTAGAAAAATAAACATCTCTCAAAAAAAAAGAGCTCTCATTACCCAATTCTTTAAAACGGTTTAAAAAGTTTCTACTTTTACTTGATTAATATTTTATTTCTCTTACAAACTGTTATAGAACACCTCTCTTCCATTTTTCCTTTTAGTCATTCATTCAATAAATCTTCATTAAACCTTTATAATACGCAAAGTAGCATGGTAAGCATTGAGAATTCAAAGATGGAAAAGAACCATCTATTCTTTTCAATCTATGTTTCTCAACTGTCATAAAAATATTCATGTCCTCCAAATGGGTATTATTTGTGACCATCCTTTGCAGAAAATAAGAAAAGTGGCCTCTTACTACCACTTCAATGTTATCTGAATTCAGAAGGATGAAACCCAGCTGTCACCTCACCTTTGTCCTAGCAGTGATCTCCAAAAGAACTTCTTCCTATCCCACAACTTATTTCCCACTTAACTAAATATTTCTAGATCCAGATCAAGTAACTTGCATAGTCCAAGCAATGTATTTACACCTAGTACCTTTAAGCTTATGTTTAACTAGTTTCTAAAATGTTTCCTGTTGTTCATTTGCCTTCCTGTCTACAACTTAAGCTTTCATGATACAAGGACTATGCTGAATATATCTGTTTCCTTTCAAAGCTCTGGCAACAATGTTGAGTGTATAGGAGCTTCTCAATGAACACTACAGAGAAGGGATAAATACCAAGATATATACATAAGAGTTCAAATCAAATATGTCTACTATAGGGTTTAATCAGAGTCTGAAATATACTTAAGGATTTTACCATTTTGATGATTTACTGTGTTTTCTATTAAATCATTTTTCCACCATCAGTAAAAATGTTTACTTAACTAGCACAGCACAGTCCTTTAGTCTTGGATTTCAGAAACTGATACAGCCCCTCCCTTTTTATGTGAATGATTGCTTTCCTTTTTGCTGTTATTCCTAGGAAGCTTAAAACCAGATACGAAGCCCAACCATAGCATCCACGTTGACACTTAAAATTTGTTCATTATTCCTAATTTTCTTTTCCTTTTCCTTTTTTACTACTTCAATCAATGTGCTTGTAAATTGCCTCAGATGTTTTGTTGAAACAAGTTGTAAGTTAAATTACCCACTATGAAAAAGATACACAAATTTTTATTTGGAAGTTAATATTTTCTTTTATCCACCAAAGCATACTTTAATTCAAACTTATTCCTCTTCATTTTTCCTTCTCCTCTAAGTTTTTGTTAATCATCCATATTCTTAAATTGTATTGTCTAACAAATTTACTTTATAAAGACCAAATTTTCTGCCTATATCTTCACACAGTTTCACTGCTATTTTCTTTCACCTTTTTCAAATTACTACTTTTGAGTGGATCAATATCACAGTTGTAAGGCTGAATGTGGTCTCCTCTTTGCATTAGACACCTATTTTTAGATAACAAAGTTTTCCACAAAAACTTTCATCAATAACACAAGCCATAAAAATTGAATTTATAAGTACTGAGATTCTTTAGGTTTATTAAGTGTTGGTATATTATGAAGAAATCAGAATATGAGATTCATGACTCTTGTCTTACTCTAGAGATCCACTTCCCAGTAAACTAGTAAGATCATTTAACACAAGCTAAATTCCCTTTCCCTTTCCTTATGTTATAGAAAGTCTATAGCCATGGGCGCCTGGGTGGCTCAGTTGGTTAAGCGACTGCCTTCGGCTCAGGTCATGATCCTGGAGTCCCGGGATCGAGTCCCGCATCAGGCTCCCTGCTTGGCTGGGAGTCTGCTTCTCCCTCTCCCACTCCCTGTTTGTGTTCCCTCTCTCGCTGTGTCTTTCTCTGTCAAATAAATAAATAAAATCTTTAAAAAAAAAAAAGAAAGAAAGAAAGTCTATAGCCTCATGCATTTGTTCAATTTGTTTCTTTTACTTCAAGAACTTACTTTCCATATATTTCTATCCCCTTAAATCTGCTGTTGCATAACTCTTCTGAATGATTAGTCTAGAAGTCTTCAAGAAATTTTTAAAAATATTTCCCAAGTAATTAAAGAAATGGAATTAAATGCAATTTAAGGTACTGCTTTTACCTATCATATTAGCTAAGGCTTTTTACTGTAAACTCCTGTATCACTGAAGAGCGAAATCAGGCATGCTTGTACATTACGTGGGGAAGTACAAACTGATGGAGTATATAGAAAAGCAGTTCGGGTTGCCTGAGTGACTCAGTCAGTTACGCAGCTGACCCCTAATTTGGCTCAGGTCATTATCTCAGGGTCGTGAGATCAAGCCCAGCATCAGGCTCACATTCAGAGTGGAGTCACTTCAGATTCTTTCCCTCTCCTTCTCTCTGCCCTTCCCCGCCCTACTCACATACTCTCTCTTCTCTAAAATAAAAATATAAAATCTTTAAAATAAAAAAAAAAGCAGTTCCATGAAATGTATCAAGAGCTTTAAACTATTTAGATTTTTGACCCAATAATGTAATTCTATCTTTAAAAAGATACAAGAAAAAATAAAAATTAAAAGATACAAGAAAAACAAAGGCTAACATCAAAAATTAAAATTATATAACAAATTAGAAATAGGGTAAAACTCCAGTATCAACAAAATAATTTTAAGTTCATGTGATAGATTATATAAGTCATTAAAAATGGTGTTAAGGGGAGCCTGGGTGGCTCAGTTGGTCAAGCAGCCAACTCTGGATTTCAGCTTAGGTCATGATCCCAGGGTCCTTGGATGGAGCCCCAGGTCAGGGGAGGTCTGCTTGAGGATTCTCTCCCTCCCTTTCTCTCTGCGCCTCCCCACCACACTCCTGCTTGCTCGCTCGCCCTCTCTCTCTCTCAAATAAATAAATCTTATTTAAAATGGTGTTAATAGGGGCTCCTGGGAGGCTCAGTCAGTTAAGCGTCTGCCTTCTGCTCAGATCATGATCTCAGGGTCCTGGGATGGAGCCCCATGTTGGGCTCCCTGTTCAGCGGGGAGTCTGCTTCTCCCACTCCCTCTGCCACCTCCCCCCAGCTCATGCTCTCTGTCTCTCTCTCAAATAAAATCTTTAAAAAAATAAACAAACAGGAGTACCTGGGTGGCTCGGTCAGTTAAGCATCTGCCTTCCGCTCAGGTCATGATCTCAGGGTCCTGGGATCAAGCCCCCCATCGGGCTCTCTGCTCAGTGAGGAGCCTGCCCTCTCCCTCTGCCTGACGTTCTGCCTACTTGTGCGTGCACTCTAATAAATAAATAAATAAAATCTTTAAATAAATAAATAAAATGGTGTTAATAAACATTGTATTTTGAGAAAATGCTTATGAAATAATGTTAAGATAATGGATTCCAAATGTTAAATACCTTATTACCCAGAATCTAACTATGTAAATCTTTTGTTGTCATATATTCCTCACTTTACAAATTTTTCCAAATTTTCTACAAAAAGGCCTACTGTCCTAACTATTAGCGTAACTATTTTTTAAATCAGTTTTTCCCGGGGCACCTGGGTGGCTCAGTCGTGAAGCGGCTGCCTTCGGCTCAGGTCATGATCCCAGAGTCCTGGGATTGAGTCCCACATCGGGCTCCCTGCTCGGCGGGAAGCCTGCTTCTCCCTCTCCCATTCCCCCTGCTTGTGTTTCCACTCTTGCTGTCTCTCTCTCTGTCAAATAAATAAATAAAAAATCTTAAAAAAAAAAAAATCAGTTTTTCCCTATGCTCTTAAAAAACTTAATATTAAAATATTAATATTTATTTATAAAATATTAAACCAGCTTATAACACAAACTTAGTTAAGATCTATTTTAAGGGAAAGGAGAGAAAAAGTTGAAGATAATTTATATAATTCCACATATAAAATAATTAAACTGTATGTTTTATACTACACTGCTATATAAACTGCACAGAAGAAAAGGAAACATTTCCCAACTTTTTTAGGCCAGCACTAACCTGATACCAAAATCAGACAGATATTTAAAAAAACAAAAGCCAGAGCATTATCTCTCATGAGCAATGAAGCACAATTCAGCAATATATTTCAAAAAAATAAGGCACCTTGACACAGTAGGTTTATTCCAGGAATCCAAGATTGATTTAATATTTAAAAAAACAATCAACCACATTAAGAGACTAAACAAGTGTTTTAAAACCACATGATCATCTCAAAAAATGAATAAATGTTCACACCATTAGACAAAGTTCAATACCCATAACCACCCCCACCCCCCAAAATCAGCAAAGTGGGAAGAGAAGGAAGCTTTCTTAACCTGATAAAAGGACATCTATGAAAAATTTACAGCCAATCTCATACATAATATTGTAAAACTAAATTGTTCCCCCTAAGATCAGGAATAATAGAAGGATGCCCCACTCTCACCACTTCTATTTAACACTGTACTAGAAGTTGTAGCCGGTGTAATAGGCAAGAAAAATAAATACAAGGCACACAAATTGGAAGCAAAGAAGTAAAACTGTCCTTATTCACAGACTATATGGGCATCCATGTAGAAAATACTGAAGAACCTACCAAGAGTCTACTAAAATTAATAAGTGAATTTAGCAAAATTGCAAGATGAAAAGTATTTAAAAACCAATTCTATTTTTATACTCTCAGCAAAAAATGACAATGAAAAATTATAATGCAATTTATTAAAGCAGCAAAAACATAAAATACTAAGAAATAAATTAAAATACATAAAAACCTCTACACTGAAAACTACAAAACATTACTGAGAAAAATTTTAAAAGACCTTAATAAATTAGATATATACCATGTTTGTGGATTAAAAGACTCAATACCATTAAGATATCAACGCTCTCCAAATTGATCTACAGATTTGATGCAATCCCAATCAAAATTCTGGCAGACTTTTTTGTAGAGATCAACAAGCAATTCTAAAATGTATATGGAAAATTCAAAAATGTAGATGAGCCAAGACAATTTTTTTTTTCTCACCATAATAAGTATAGTCACCATCAGTCACCATACAACATTATTACAATGATATTGACTACATTCCCTTTGCTGTGCTTTTCACCTATGTGACTTATTTTATAACTGGAAGTTTCTACCTCTTGATCTCCATATTTGAAGGTCATCTAACTAGATTAGGTCATTTAACCTAGAAAATATTACTAGTGGTGTTGGAAATCAATATGGAAAAAAGTGAAAGCTGACCTTTATCTTATACCATACCTTAAAATTAACTCAAAATGGATCACAGAGCTAAATAAAAGCTAAAACTATAAAATTCATAAAAGATAATAAAGGAGAAATTCGGTGTCCTTGGGTTAGGCAAATATTTCTTAGATGGAAAATGAACCATTAAAGAAAAACCTGAAAAAAGGGCTTCATCAAAACTTGTAACTTGCTCTTCAAAAGATATTATTAAAGCAATAAAAAGCCAAGTCCAAACTGGGAGAAAATTTTGCAAAACGCACATATACATGCACACAATTCTATGTACATAGTTGTATATACAGACACACACGTAACAACTTATCTACAGACTATATAAGGAACTCATAAAAACCCAATAACAAAACAAACAACCCAATTTCTAAAATGGGAAAATAATATGAACAAGACATTTTACCAATGAAGGTATGTGAATCACAAATTTTAAGGATGGAAAAGATGTTCAACATTGTTAGTCATTAGATAAATTTAAAAAACAATGAGATATCATCATGCAACCACTAGAATGGCTGAAATTTAAAACTCTGACAATACCAACTTTTGGCAAGGTTGTAAAGTACCTGGAACTCGTATACTACTACTGGTGGGAATACAAAGGCACTTTCGAAATAGTTTAGAAGTTTTTCATAAAATTGAACATACCTTAAACCTACTTAACCATACAGCCCAGCAATACCACTCATAGGTATTTATCCACATGTTCACAGTTTTATTCATAACAGCCAAAAACTAGAAACAATCTAAATGTAATCTAAATGTCCATAAAGTGGGGATGAGATAAACTCTGGTGCATTCATACAATGGACTACACAGCAATAAAAAAAACCAAACTGCCAATATATGAAATGACAGATGAATATTAAAAACATAATGAAGATTAAAAAAAAAAAAAAGTCAAACACAGAAAACTATATTCTGTATGATTCAAATGATATGAAATTCTAGAATTCTAAAACCAGACAAAATTATCATTATAGAAAACAGATGAATGTTTGCCCAAGGCCAGGCATGGGAAGAGGGGATTCACTGCTAAAGGGCAAAGGGAATTTTGGGGGGATGAGGTAAATGTTACATATCTTGATTGTGATGATGGCTATACAATCACATACATATGTCATCCAACTGTACACATAAAATTGGTGAATTTCATGTATGTAATTTATACCTCAAAGCTGGTTTAAAAATGCAAACATAATACTAGCAAAAAGCACAATCTCAATCATAAAAAGAAAACAAGAGAAACAACTATTAAAAAGAAAAAAACAGAGCTCATAAATATTAAAAAAAAATAATAATAACATGCATCTATTACTAACCCAAGGTATAATGTGCCCATATGTAATTCTAGTCTTCACTACAGTTATTCTCTAAGAGTACACTACAAATCTTTAACAAGTCAAAAAACCTATACTCTTATTCCAAATAGCTTCTAGTCTGTTTGACAGTCATGGGGAAAGTATATCTGATCCTTAAAAAACAGGAGTGTGAAACCAGGAGTGAGGGATTCTTAAGTGAATTGGGGCCCAGCTGCTGAAAAGGAGGCCCCACTGTGAGACATTTCTTAACAAAATGTCAGTTTCAATGCCTCAGAGGCCAAGGATAGCCTGAAAGAGAAATACTAAGCACAGTTAAAGCAAACAGACTAATAAGAGCAAAAAAGATAACAGCACTGTTCCCTTAGGCACACACACACACCTGGGAATAGGAGTTTCAACAATTTCCAGAAGATGACCCAGAAAAAGAAAATAGCCTGCAATGCATAAAAAGGCAGTACACTTTCCTATTAACAAAGCTTACAGTAGAAGCAACAAAGCTATATAATTTAAACTATGACACTCAAATTTCTCCTAATTCTTAAAATGATCTCTACCAAAAGTAAAATACAATCAACATTTGGATGTTTCTTTGGTAAAAAATTACATATTTACATAATAGACATTGTCTTAACTCAAGATAAAGTTTGTCCAATAGCCCTAAGCTACTTTATTTTTTTTTTTTAAGATTTTATTTATTTATTTGTCAGAGAGAGAGCACAAGCAAGGGGGGAGCGACAGGCAGAGGGAGAAGCAGGCTCCCCGCTGAGGAAGGAACGCGATTTGGAACTCAATCCGACAACCCTGGGATCATGACCTGGACTGAAGGCAGCCACTTACCGACTGAGCCATCCAGGCATCCCTAGGCTTAAGCTACTTTAAATTAAACTACCTATTGGGGCACCTGGATAGCTCAGTTGGTTAAGCGTCTGCCTTTGGCTCAGGTCATGATCCCCAGGTCCTGGGAATGAGCCCCATGTCGGGCAGCCTGCTCAACAGGGAGTCTGCTTCTCCCTCTCCCTCTGTATGCTTACTCACTCTCTCTCTCTCTCTCAAATAAATAAATCTTTAAATTAATTAATTAAACTACCTATTATTGCCTAGTTCCATTTTCCCAGAAGTTGTTAATTTTTCTTACCATAATATTGTGACAAACTAGCAGAGTCATGAGTGAAAAAGTTTAAAAAAACTGGAGAGTGTATGTAAATGTATGTGTGTTTATATACCAAACCATATATTAATGTCCAACACTGAATTATGGATCAAGTCTAAAATGTGCTGAAGTATTCCAATAACATAATAAACAACCAACCAAGAATGTAGCTGAATCATCTGGCACTAATATATGAAACCTTAAAAGTGCCATAATCATATTTTTTAAAATACTTAAAATCTTCTATTTAATACTGAATTTTTTCCTAAATCAAATGATGAGTTCAAATATATGGTATTCTCAGAAGCTGAGAACTTACTGGAGGCAAAATAAATGTCCAATTGTTGGCTAGTCCAATAACAAGCACCACTCATCAGTTTTTTAAAAAATCACTCATGCATTATGTACTTTTAGCAATGGTACATGCAGGAATTACAACTTGAACTGGAGGAAACATAAATTATATCGGCCACAAAAACACAATAAAAAAGAAAAGTTGTGATCAAGCAGTAAGAAATACAACTGTGGTTCACCACTGGAAACAAAAAAAGACCCACGTGGGTTTCCACAGCTGCAAAATCAGTACATGGGAGCTTTTCTCACTGGACATTCACTTCCCATGCAAATCAGAACAAAGTACAATTTCCCAATTGCAATATCTTCAAAAGTCAATTACATCTTCAACAATTTAAAATATATTGTGGCTTATAAACTATGATTTTCCTCCTTCCTTTATACCTTTACAAAAGTGCAATAAAATCTACTTCTCAATTTACCCTATATCCTTATTTTCATAGTATTTATTATGCAAAATCACATCTTGTTTACCACCTTAACTAAAGAGCGGACTTTACTGTGCCACACTTAAAATTATAAAGCAATACTGGTAACTGGGTAACTCTCTACCCCTGCACCCCAACCAGAGCAGGTCTTATTATACTCATTTTTTTAAGATGCTATTTTTAAGTAATCTCCACACTCAACATGGGGCTCAAACTCACAACCCCAAGATCAAGAGTCACATGTTCTATTGACCATGTCAGCCAGGCGCCCCTAATATTTCTTTTAAGAAATATTAACAATATACTTATTAAGGTAAATTGTCATATAATTATATACTCAATGATATATACTTTATTGATATGTTAATATATATTATATTATATAAATATTTTTTTCAAAGCACATTTAAGAAATGGTTGAGGAAAACACAATGTTCAGGCCAACAAACATTCTCCAAGTACACCACTTATACACCAAATACTATACTAGGAAACCTTAAGGACATAAAGATAACTATGGAATAGTCTGATACAGGACGGACATGTAAACAAATTAATGCAATAGAATCCCAAAATAAAATACGGTAGGATACAAAACCCTACAGTAATTCCTTAAACTAAACACAGTGAACAATTTTTCCTATATTTCTCACATTATTTTCACTAAATTATATTAACATAAACACTTTTTTTACTCAACCAAAAACTGTTATTTACTAATAAATTCTTCCCCATCTCACTTTCCAACTTCCTCACGCCTTGTCTTGCTTTATCACTAAAAGAAAGTAAAAAAAAGAAGACACAAGAAAAAGGAAAAAAACATACAACTAGAAATAGGACTAAAGAATTAGAGAAACCAAAAAAGAAAAGTGCATTTCCAAAGACTGTATTAGAAGTTTTCTTGTAAAATCTTATGAAGAAGACAGGTAGTCTAAGTACTGTTTATTCAAAGACACGTTCAGAAAGGGGAACCCTCTTACACTGTCAGTGGGAATGCAAACGCTGGAAAACAATATGGAGGTTCCTCAAAAAGTCAAAAATAGAACTACCCAACATCCAGCAATTGCACTACTAAGTAATGACCCCAAAAATACAAAAATAATTCGAAGAGATACATGCACCTATGCACCCTGATATTTTTACCAGCATTATCAACAATAGTTAAATTATGGAAAGAGCCCAAATGTCTATCAACTGATGAATGGATAAAGAAGGGGTGTGTGTGTGTGTGTGTGTGTGTGTGTGTGTGTGTGTGTGTGTGAGATGGAATATTACTTAGCCATAAAAAAGAATATCTCGCCATTTGCAATGATATGGAAAGAGCTAGAGAGTATTATGCAAAGCAAAATAAATCAGAGAAAGACAAATATCATATGATTTCACTCATATGTGGAATTTAAGAAACAAAACAGATGAACATAGTGGGGGGAAAAAGTCTGGCAAACCAAGAAACAGACTCTTAACTATAGAGAACAAACTGAGGGATACTGGAGGGGAGGTGAGCAGGGGATGGGCTAAATAGGTGATGGGCATTAAGGACTGCAATTGTTGTGATGAGCACTGGGTGTTGTATATAAGTGTTGAATCACTAAATTCGCTACCTGAAATATTACACTGTATGTTAACTAACTGGAATTATTATTTTTTAAAGATTTATTTATTTATTTGAGAGAAAGACAGCAACAGAGATAGTGAGAAAGAGAATGAACAGAAAGGGGAGGGAGAAGCAGGCTCCCCACTGAGCAGGGAGCCCGACGTGGGGCTCAATCCCAGGACCCTGGGATCATGACCTGAGCCGAAGGAAGACGCTTAACCGACTGAGCCACCCAGGCGCCCCAACTAACTGGAATTTAAATAAAAACTTGGAGGAAAAAAAAACAATGACACATTCAAATCAAAAAGAAATAAACTCACCATCCTGAAAATACATCTGCACTCCAATGTTCACTAGAGCATTATTCATAATGGCAAAGAGGGAAACAACATTAATGTCTCTTGACAGATGAATGGACAATGAAATACTATTCAGCCTTAAAAAAAGAAGTGAATCCGGCCATTTGCAACATGGATGACCCCTGAGGCATTATGCTAAATGAATAAGCCAAGAACAGAAAGGCAAATATTGAATAATCTCACTTTTATGTGGAATCTTTAAAAAAAAAAAAAAGTTTTTTAAGTGCATAAGTGTACTTAATACCACTATACTGTATACTTAAAAATGGTAAAGACATTATATCACGTGTATTTTACCACAATAAAAAAAAAAAAACTAAGAAAAATATGACTGAGAGAAGCAAAGACACAAGACATGGAGTTGAAAGTTCATGGACTATGTAAAGTGACAATAAGAAGATCACTATAGAGCATATTAAGACATGGGGTGGATAGGTTGTAGGATGGGCAGGGAAAGTGGGAGACAGGATACAGTTTAACTGAGATAGGTCTGAACAATCAGGAAGAGCTACCTAAGTTTTTGCATCCAAGATTAAGCTGGTATAAAATACATCATATTCTCTCTCTCTCACACACACATACACACACACACACACACACAAAAGACACTGCAAAGTGCCTGTTCTAAAACAACAATGAATTAAAGGACCTCATTCAACACAACAATCTAATATAAAAGAATCATAAAGAAAGGAACTTATTTTTTAAAGTGAGGGGTAACATACAGATAAGGGTTACCTTGTCACCTGCCAGGCACCCAAACCCAAGAGAGTGAATGAAAACAATAATCTTGTATTTGCTATGACATCCTCCACTCTCTGCAGATCTTTTCTTTACAATGGTGAGCAAAGAGGGTGTTTTTCTACCTTCCCTTGCTACCTTCTACAGCCATACTTGGGGACTTGGGACATGAGAGCAGAATCAGCGCCAAATCATTCCCAAGAGTAACCAGATAGTGTGACTTACCCTCACTCCATCACTCAAGAGACAAATAAATCTGGATTTAGTGATTCAAACAATAAAATTAAGGCCTATCTGTTCATTTCAAAAACGCCTACTAAAAACAGGAAAAAAGACTGGCTAGCAATTTATTATTGAGCCCCTGATACACACAAGGCACAAAGGGATTCAACACATTCTTGATTTTAGTTTCTCTCAATTCAGTTTCTCTCAAAAATAAATTCCAAGTTCCTTTTCCACCAAAGCCTCTCCTTTCTTCACAACTTGAAGATCACTAGCCCATTTACCCAAACATAAAGGTATGTTCCAGTTAGTCATCAGTAATACTATTATCTCCTAGTACTATCCCATCCCCACTATGGAATACAGCTCATGCCTACCAAGTACACATTTATAAAGTCCTCTTCCCTAAGAGAGTAGAGCTTAAAGTTCTCATCCTAAGAGAAAAAAAATAAATTGTAACCATATATAGTGACTAGACTTACAGTGGTGATCATTTTGCCATCATGCAGTATTATTTAGTTCCATCTCACCGAAATTCAGCAAAGCTGATCAACCTTGAGGCAAATATGTAGGCTGGCTAAATCAGTCCCCTATTTCTTTGCCTATCTCTATCAAAAGTGGCTGAAGAAATAAAATATTTGCCCTCCCGAACAAAGAAGGCCATGAGACACAGTTCTGGCCAAAGAGAAATAAACAGAATTTGCTGGGCAAGAATAGTAAGGGATAGCAATTCTGAGAAAACATTTGCTCCTCTTGCTCCCTGAAGAAGAGGAGCAGAAGGAGATGACCTTCCTAACAAAGACAAGAAAGCCAAAGCTAAGCAGCCATGTGTCCTTGCAACTGAGAGACAATAATGGTGAGGAAAAGCAGACGAGTTAAGAAACACACCCTGACTTGTTAAGCCACCGCAGCGCGGTGCGCAAACACCTATCTCAAGGTGAGTGAGAAAAATAACTCCAACTTTAGTAGTTTAAGATACTGCACTGGCTTAAGATATTTCTAACTGGTAAATTCCCAATTCTACCATTACTCTGTAGTAAGGTGCTGAATGAGACATTTATGCTCAGGATCAACACTCATCCAAAAAGAAAAGGAAAAAAGAGTCGTACTCATGCCACCTCCCACAAAGAGAAAGAACCATTAAAGATCATGAGCAGAGAAACTAAGGATTCACGAGGACTGGCCTGAAATTCTGGCTCAGCAGCTAACTAGCACTGGGATCTTTGATAAGTTAGTCAATCTTTTAAAGCCTCAGTTTCCTCATCTGCAAAAACCATGCTAATACCCATCTCATAATATTACTAACAGGATTAAATGGGCAACGCATATAACAAATGTAAGGGTGTCTGGCATACAGTAAGTGCTTTATAAAAATTAGAATCCTGCCTCCATCACCACTACCACAATCACCGTAGCCCAGCAGGCCAGTTCTCCAGCTAAACTAAGTACAGAGGCTCTTGACCTAAGAGGAATGATTCAGCACCACATGAAACTGAAGAGGAAAACACAGTTTCAAAGCACGTGTGTGTGCACACGCCCATGCACACACACATGTACACTGCCTTAAGTTTAACTACAGTGTGCAATTGGTAAGTATTTGCTGAGGAATATGTTCCTTAGTTAAAGTGTTAAGAAATGAGAGTAGAGGGGCGCCTGGGTGGCTCAGTTGTTAAGCATCTGCCTTCGGCTCAGGTCATGATCCCGGGGTCCTTGGATAGAGCCCCACATCGGGCTCCCTGCTCGGCGGGAAGCCTGCTTCTCCCTCTCCCACTCCCCCTGCTTGTGTTCCCTCTCTCGCTGTGTCTCTCTCTGTCAAATAAATAAATAAAATCTTTAAAAAAAAAAAATGAGAGTAGAAATACATAAAACATTGAAGCTATCAAGATGAAGAAGTAATTTCTATAACTTTCAATGCACAATTTTTTTCAGCCATCCTCAGGGAGTAGAGATGATTTCCTTCTTAATATTTTAAACAAAACTCAAAAGTAGTCTGAAGGATTAATGAAAATGTACTTACAAAGCTTTAAGCTACTTGGAAGAAAAGACTATAAATGCAAATTGTTATTCTCTTTCTTTGGGATTACAGCTGCCCTGTTAAAATCCAAAACTGTATTAGTTTGTTTTTTCCTTAAAGATTGAATATTATTTCATCTTCTTTCCATTATTTTAGCCTTTAATAGTCAATGTGATAACTGTGAATTTTTTTATGGAACAGTTATAGAAGATAACATTCTGGTTAGCAATCTTGCTTGCTCTTCTTCTGTTTTCAAATTTATGAGAAAGAAATCCGTTTTCTCTATCTTCTTCCAGTTTCTGTTCTCTATTTTCTAGATCATTACCTCATTCATACCTCAATTTAGTAAGCTCACTGACATTGTTCACCTAACTGTTTTGCAACTCAACAAATACAATCTTGTATATGGACAAAATCATAGTTTCACAAATAACAGCCATAATTTTTTTAAACCAGAGCTTCAACGCTTTCCATATTACTAAAGTTTCTTAACTCTGTGATAGGTTTCTAGTTAAAAATGTAGGTACGAAAACACAAACTCAGCTAATACCATGTTTTAAAATGTACCCTAAAAGTATAAAATGATAAAAATCAAAAGGATTTTATACAAACAGCAAGAGGCTCAAAAAACATTTACTCCTACTCTCAATGCCTCCTTAAAAATTTAGGGGAAACCAAACCTGTGCATTTAGTTACTCTCAATTCTATCATCCTTGATTATTTCTAATATCAACTAGTCTAGGACAATTTTCATTTGCTTTTTTTATTTTTGTTTTGAACGTACATATTACTCCCCTAAACATTCTAGATAACATTTCCTGCGCCACCCCAATATTAGCATATACCCTGCCTGCTTGAGTTCACAGGGTTCTGCGTCACTTGGGTCAAGATGTAAAGCCTTAATAAGATTTTTATTTCTGAGGCACAAGATTCACAACGCATGTATATCAGAAGATGGATTCTGCACTCCCTGACAAGTTCCTCAAATATATGTGTGCAATTAAACAGACAAGCAGTGAAATTTGAAGGCACAGAATTAGAAACTGGTATATGGACAGTACTCACCTGCCTGAAATGGAGTGGGCAGGAGGAGAAATGCCAGGGCTTGTTATCAGCCACGGGTACAGATAAGGAAGAAACAAAGAGGGAACTCAAAGATGAAAACAAGTAACAGTGGTCTTACTCACCATCCCCTATCCCTACTCCCCAGAAAAGACAAGATCAGGGCTCTGCAAAACCCAGATCAAAGCTGACGTCTTCTTTGAAGCTCTCTCTGGGATCTCCACACTAAATTCATCAGTCTCTTTTCTATGCTACCTCTGTACTTGTGCTTTTACTGACCACAGTGTGGGAGAACCATTTACATCCATCTCCCACTGCTGCTCCCTTCTCACATATTCTGAGCACCCTGAAAGTTTGATCACACCTGTCACCAGTGTTTGTGCCTGGGCAAGAGTGAATACTCAAGAAAACTTACTGAACTAAATCCGAATAAAAATCTTTTTCTAAACGTTATATAACTATGACAAAATTAAATGACAGCTAGTTATAAAAGAAAGCCAACCTGATTATAAACAAATAATTCTTTTTAATATTTCTTTTCTCTGGCACATATATTAAGTGTTACAGGTAAAAGAGCAGACCTGGGCAATTTAATAAGGACATGGCCAATCCTATTTCCATGAAACAAAGTTGGTTTAATTTTATTTTTTTAAAGATTTTCTTTATTTGACAGAGAGCACAAGCAGAGGGAGCAGCAGGCAGAGGGAGAGGGAGAAGCAGGCTCCCTGCTGAGCAGAAAGCCGGACTCGGGCTAGATCCCAGGACCCTGGAATCATGATCTGAGCCAAAGGCAAATGCTTAACCCAACTGAGCCACCAAAGTTACCTTAATTAATACAATATTTTTCTTTGGTTTAAATCCTCTGTGTCCTGTGTGTGTGTGTGTGTGTGTGTATAAATACCTCCCATTCTCATTATTTCTTTCATTAATGATGAATCAGAAACCTTTAAGAAAACAAATTCAAAAATGTCTAATCATTACTTTTCAATGTCCAGTCACTGTTACAAATTATACTCTCAACATCTAATCAATCCTCAAATATTTTTCATATTCCTAGCTCCCCTGTGCAACATTTTTAAATTGAAAAACTAAACTAATATAACATTGTACATTAACTAACTGGAATTAAAATAAAAGCTTAAATAAAAAATAAAAATACTTTATAATAAAAAAAATTGGAAAACTAACAGGTGATGCATCTTTCTTTGCAGTGACTGAATAAATTTTTGCTCTAAGAGAGCAGAAATGTCAAAGATTTGAATTTACAAGTACCCCCCCCAAAAAAACTATTTCAGTATTCAGCTGTTTCCTATCTGCTGATATTTTCTCATCACAAGTAACAGGAATAAAAATCTGTATTTCGGTGCACTCAGGTATCAATAAAAGCAATGCAGCTCAGTGAAAAAAAAAATAAGTAAATAAACCATAAATGACATATAAAGTACTAAGCATTTTCTAGCCAATCTTGGCTACAGCCTTAAAATGCTCAACTATAATTCTTAAATACGATAAATGATCTGAGGAACAGAAGTGTTTATAAAGAGGGATCTTTTCTGAGATTGGGGGTGGGTAGGATGCACAGGGGACATAAGGTGACCACAAAAACAGTAACCTAGGAATCACTCTAGAGAGTTAGTCCAACCATGAAGAAGGAAGCTGCTTTTTTCAAGGTAGCTAGAGTTTAAGCCTGGTTTATGTGGCATCATGAGAGTTTCTAAACAAAATATAAAATTCACATCCTACATACTCTAGAGGAAACCTGTCAAAAGCGTAACAACTTTAACTACTACAGCTAACTGCAGTAGTTCTTCGGAAATATTCTGAGGTCAGACACAGTTGCACTTCACACATTATCAAGATTTCACTCTTTTATAAACAATACACTCAAGTGCAATCTCGTTTAACTTCAGTTTTCTCAACAAACCTGGAGAAAATGCAAACATGCAGTTCTCACAAGGTACTTCGTCAGATCCTGAGCACGTGCTCTGCACAAGGCGCTGCACTAGGCATCAGAGATAATTAAGTTGGATATAGCACAAGCCCCACCATGGAGAAGTTGAATATGGCTCAATCTTTACACTGGTGACCCCAACATTTAAAACATGTAGGGCTGCCTGGGTGGCTCAGTTGGTTAAGCATCTGAGGAGTAAATTCTGGTAAACCATTCAAACTTTCTGGGGCTACACTTTCATGGGCAAAATGAAGAGACGTTACTGGTATTTACAGAGAGCCTCTCCTAATAAGAAAGCATTGTACTAAAACACTACCATATAGAATAGGACAAGCAAGCATGTCCATTGATATCTATAAACCTAGAGTTTGCATTCTAGCTGCCAAGAATAAGGGCAAGAAAACATACAAGTGATTACCACACAACTCTAAAATCCTTTCCTGCTCTAAAAATTCTATGTATATGTACCGCTAACATTTGCTGGCAACTAAAAAGCAAAGAAAACTTGAAATAAGTAATTCAAAATGCAAAGGTATACTAAGCATTATAGGAGAAAAATAAAAGGTAAAATCAAAACCCCTTAAAATATTATTCTTCACAGGAACTATCCCCTTCAAATGAATACCTAAAAAATTATTAGCACTTTGAAACTTTTAAAGCACTTTCATGTACATCACTGATTTTTCTCAATGAATAAACCTTTCTATTAAAAGCCTAGAATATTTCACTAAAACAAGAAAATAACTGTTACTGAATCCTATTCTGTGAATGGTGCCAAAAGCCTCATTTTCTAAAGTAAAATACATATGGAGAAAGATCCCAAGACTGACTTGTTCATTTGCAGTATCCAACTCATTGTGTCTCACTGATCCCCATACCCAACCCTGAAATAGTTTGATATTTGGTCCTCTTCTCTCTTTATTCTTTACTCCTTAGAAATTGCATTCACTAGTTCAGGTTCAAATTTCACAACCATGTGGGTAACTCCCAAATCTATGTCTTAATCTCCAAGCATTTTTCTAAATTTCAACCCAGATTTCCCAGAATGCCCTATTAATCCAAGGAACTGAATACACCCAATACCAAAATCATTTTCTATCCCAAATAGCTGTCTCACATCCCTATTGCTAAAACACATCTCCAATGGTAACACCAGCAGTTTTATCAAAATGGTTTCCAAAATAGATATATGTAAGATGACCTACTGAGATGGGGAAAGAAATTATTAAGTATCTATTCCCATTCTCAACCTAGTCACTGAGTCTTTCCTGTACATTTTAATTTTAGCTCCCCCTACTAGGTAGGAGGGATCTTGAGGGTCAAAGTCCTGTCTCATAAATGTCCCATCTCCCATACTATCCTTGGCACTACATAGTAAACCTAACATATGTTAAAGAAACGCTTGTTGAATGGACACAATTGTAAACTGGACATTATACAAGGTTTAATAAACCAATATCTCACAAACCAAGCAACGATCAAGATCAGGTTAGCATTCTCGGTCAACTAGTGTGTCTCAAAATAGAAGGAGGATGTTTATTTTTTCCCAGAAAATGATTCTTTCCATTAGTTTCATGGCTTTCAACTATAATGTTTTGTTTCCTACAGATCAGTACCATGAGAGAACAAATGGGCTGGTGTCAGATACTAAATAAAGGTATAGGTGAAACATTAGCTGCAGCACTGATTGATTCATTGCAAACACCTTAAAAGGACATTAAAAAACCAGGAAGTAATATTAGAAAAGACACAGTAATCAATCTAAAACCCGAAAAATCAACCAGTTAGATACAAGACAAAAATTTTTATATGATTACAAATTAAGTAACCATTCAAGAAAATTAATTATATTTAACCACAATTTAAGAAACTAAACTGAACACAGCTTTTTAAAAGAGGATAAAATTTAAGAGGATTATAAGCTCTTTATAAATAAAAATTACTTGATCAAGTGCTTATAAAGAACATTTTCCAAAGCAACAAATACATGGTGAGCCACAAGTTTAACTAGTATTCTAAAAATGTGAAAAGGAAATCCTTTTCAAAAAAAGAAAATCTTTACTTTTCTCTGTGATTGCAAGAAAAAGCTGCTTATTTGCCTGCCATTATTTCCTTGAGAACTTACCAAAGTCCTTCTTTCTATATCTAAATTAGAAGTGTCTAAATAATACTTTCTGAAAGTCTGTGTTTTTAATTTGTACCAGCACCTTCTAATGGTGAATCTCACAAAGAGAAAGTGAAATTAGTCACACTATACCAGAAAAAAGAGAATTTACTTTAAGGAAATTCAGCTACAATTTAAGAAGCTGTCCCATTATAACAAACATATTCCACTGCTTCATGACACAGAGTGAAAGTATATGGCAACTCGTGCTCAGTTGTAGGCCCTCCTTGGTTCTCCACTGACGAGCCACTCTCTCCTGTGTGATCTCTTAGAATCTCATGGCCTCACCTTCTCCTCCCCAGAAATCCAGACTTCTAAATCCAACTTCACAGTTGCCATTTCCAATTGGATGACTAATAAGCACCTCCCATTTGACCTGGTCAAAACAGAACTCTTGGTTTTATTTAATGTACTTCTCCCACGGGCCTCCCCATCTTGGGCAGGCATCACCCTCTAATCAGTTATTTAGGCCAAAAGTCTAGCCAGTGTAACACAGTGGTCCAGTATAGAGACTCCAAGGCCCGATCACACGGATTCAAATCCTGCCTCTGCTCCTCACTACCTGTGTAGAGATTTAGTCATAAGCCTCCAAATAATGGCAGCACCACCTGATACGGTTACCATGAAGATTATCTATGTTAACTCATATAAAGCGTTTAGAAATGCACCTGGCAAATATTAAATTCAGTTCCAGCTATCACTATTAATGATCACCTTGATTCCTCTTTTTCTCTCACACCCAGTCATGTCAGCCATATTTCAAAAACATAAAATGCATTGAAAACATTAAAATCCACTGACTTCTCCCAGTTATCACTGCAACTACCCATTTCAAGCCACCATCTAGACGACGTGATAAACTTCCCAACTAGTCTTCAGGAGTCCATTCTCTTACCCTTCAAAGTGCTTTTCAAGCAGCAGCCACAGTAATTTAGTTAAAACATAAATCAGATCATATCACTCCCTCATTCAAAACCATCCCATGGTTTTCTACTACATTAGGTTAAAAATCAAACTCTTCACCCTGGTTTATCCAAAGTCCTGTATCTGGCCATCGCAGGCCCATCTTGTACTACCCTCTGCTGGCTCACTACACTCCAGCCACACTGGCCTTTTTCATTCTGCAAAAATGCCATGATTCTCTCCTGCCTGAAACACACTTTCCTCTGTATTTGTTCAGCTGGCTCCTTCATGTTAGATATAATATTGTTATTATTTATTTCTTTGGTAATTGTCTACCTCCACTACAATAAAAGTTTTATTAAAAAAAAAAACAACCTCATCTATCTTGTTAAGTACTGTGTCCCTAGTACCCAAAACAATATGTGGGTGAACAAAAAGTTATTAAAAAAAATAATAATAAACCATTAACTGAAAGAACTGGTCAAAGCTTCTAAAACTGTTATATGAGGCAAAGAAATGTATCTTTCCCTCATTCTTTTCCCTAACTGGTTATCAATCTATTGCAACTCAGCTCCTAATTCAACCGTTTTGCCTGTTCTGTAACTGGATCCTAATATAAATGTTAGTATTTCCTCAGTTTTTAAAAATCTAAATCCCAAATAATCTCCTTATAAAGATCCAGTTCTCATCAAAAGACTCTAAAAATTACAACTAGAAAACCTGAAATCCAGTTAAAGCTCCAGCAATTACTAGCCAACATAACCCTGGACCAGTGACTTGGCCTCTTGGAGCTACATTTTCCTCGTTGTGTAATGCAGACGGTAGTTCCTGTCTATCTCAAGAGACGGTGAGGGTCCAGTGAGGTAGTGAATAGTAAACTGTATACAAGTGGAAGCTATTGTTATCTATCAGCTCAATAAAACTTTACTAGGCACTTGCTAGATGCTAAATAACAAATAACAATTTTAATTAAGACAACAGCCCCTTTCAAAGAGCTTACATTTAGGTGAGAGAAAAAACATATAATGAGAATAATTTCATCATAGTTTGGTATTTTCTTCAAAAGAAAAAAAGTCATGAAAGTCCAACAGAAACTAAGAACCTGCTCCAGACTGAAGGAGACTAAAAAAACATATCTAAATAACACATGTGATATAAGATTGAATCCCTCTGAAATAAAAGACATGATTGAGACAACCGTGAAACTTGAATGGGGTCTGAAGATTAGATGGCACTCATGTATTGATGCTAATTTGCTTATTTTCAAAGTTGAACTATGGTTATATAGGAGAACATCTTTGTTTATAAAATTTACAACCTAAAGTACTGGGGGTAATGAGACATCAGGTTGGAAACTTATTCTCAAAAAGGCTGTGGCAAAAAGCTATTGTTTTACTTGCAACTCTTTTGTAAGTATGTATTTCAAAATTGTAAAACATTATTAATTTTTTTAAAGTTACTTTGTTTTTGTTTTGTTTTAAGTAGATGGAGCCCAATCCAGGACTTGAACTCACAACCCTGAGATCAAGACCTAATCTGAGATCAAGAGTCAGATGCTTAACCGACTAAGCCACCCAGGTGCCCCTTTAAAGTTACTTTGGAGGGAGGGAAGAATGAGCGGGAGGGAAAAAAGAGAAAAGAATTCAAAGTTCATATGCTATATTTTTTACCAACAGTACAAAACTTAAATGCAACTTGATGAAAAAAATGAAAGTGTTACTAACTTAGGAACTTAAAGAGTGTGTCTCTAATCTCAGTATATTTAGAGCTTCCATCTTCTGCACAAAACAAAAAAATTTATAAAGTTTGCCAAAAACTGCACATATCCTTCTTTACACATTAAATTATGAGAAAGATAAACTGAATAGCAAATATGCATGTGCTCATTTTTATTTGCAAGGAAAACTTTCTTTCAGAAGCACCCAAACAACTTCTTACATTTTTCAGCCACAATTACTATATCATGTGCACAGATTAACAATTTGAAAAAGAGACGGAAAAATACCAAAATCAGCACGAGGTGGTACCAATACTCCAGACGCTTTCTGAAATGTATCATGATATTTTTGGTTTTCGTGGGACCTGGAAGGGCCACTATTAGCATTTAGTAAATGAGAGATGAGGGATGCCCAATGTTCTGAAAAGTATACAGCTGATTCACACAAAGAAGTGCTATCCAAAATGTCAGCAGAGAAAATGGGTGAACAAAACCAGTAATAATAAAACAAGGGGAATGGCCAACCAGTAGGCAAACATCAGTGTCTGCCACAGTGGTGAAAGACACTTTACAGTAGTGAAAGACACTATCTTCACCTGTAAATAGATTATGGCCCAAGATAAGTCACAAACAACTAAAGCAGCTATTTAAAAACATTAACTTTAGGATGCCTGGTTGGCTCAGTTGGTTAAGCGTCTGCCTCCGGCTCAGGTCATGATCCCAGGGTCCTGGGATGGAGCCCTGCATCGGGCTCCCTGCTCAGCGAGGAACCCGCTTCTCCCTCTGCCTGCCACTCCCCCTGCTAGTGTGTGCGCACTCTCTCTCACCCTCTAATAAAAAAAATCATTAAAAATTTTAAAAAATTAAAACATAAAAACATTAACTTTACTGAGGATTTTTTTTTTAAGTGAAAAATACAGAATTAGGGAAGGAGGAAGAATACTAACAGTAAACACCTATTATACTAGGTGTTTTCATAAACTGCCTTATTAATAAAACCAGTTAATAATTTAGTCTTCCCAAATGCTGAAATAGTTGAATTATACATGTTTAGGTAACCCTGGACAGCCAGTAATAAAAATTATTTAATTGAGAAAATATTATAATCTTTAACCCAAAAGAAAAGGTTGGCCTATGCTTCTACTGTAATCAGTATAGCCTAAAAAGAGCCACATCACAACTTTAAAGTTCTCTTCTGCATCAAGTACCACAAAGTTAAAAAAAACTAGACTCATTTTAAAAGGCAGCAGTACTGCAAAATGTATTTTTTATTCAAGTATAGTTAACATACATATTAGTTTCAGGTGTGCAATGTAATGATTCAACAATTCTATACTTTACTTGGCGCTCATCCTGACAAGTGTACTCTTATCCCCCATCCCCCAGCGACCTCCCCTCTAGTAACCATCAATTTGTTCTCTGTATTTGAGTATGGTTTTTGTTTTTTCTTTATTTCTTAAATTCCACATGAGTGAAATCATATGACATTTGTCTTTCTCTGACGTATTTCACTTAGCATTATACCCTCTAGATCCATCTATGTTGTTGCAAATGGCAAGATTTCATTCTTTATAGCTAAGTAATATTCCTGTGTGTGTGTGCGCACATGCACACACACACATCTTCTTATCCATTCATCTGTTGATGGACACTTGACTTATTTCCATATTTTGGCTAATATAAATAATGCTGCAATTAACATACGGGTGCATATATCTTTTTGAATTAGCGCTTTCATATATTTTGTGTAAATACCCAATAGTGGAATCGCTGGGTCATATGGTAGTTCTATTTTTAGTTTTCTGAGGAACCTCCATACTGTTTTCCACAGTGACTGCAGCACCTTGAATTCCCACGAACAGGGCACAAGGGTTCCGTTTTCTCTACATCCTCGTCAACACTTTTTTCTTGTCTTTTTGATTTTTGCCATTCTGACATGTGTGAGGTGAGATCTCATTGTCATTTTGATTTGCAATTCCCTGATGATGAATGATGTTGGGCAACTTGTCCTGTGTCTTTTGGCCATCTGTATGTCTTCTCTGGTAAAATGTCTATTCAGATCCTTTGTCCATTTTTTATCAGATTGTTTATTCTGTGTTAGGTTCTTAATACCTTTGGACATTAACTCCTTATGAGATACATCATTTGCAAATATCTTTTCTCATTCAGTAGGCTGTCTTTTAGTTTTGTTGATGTCTCCCTTACTGTGGAAAAGCTTTTTATTTTGACGTAGTCCCAACAATTTAATTTTGCTTTTGTTTCCCTTGCCAAAGGAAACATATCTAGCAAAATGTTCCTATAGCTGATGTCCAAGAGACTAATAATGTCTATGTTTTCTTCCAGGGTTTTTATGGCTTCAGGTCTCACATTTAGGTCCTTAATCCATTTTGAGTTATTATGGTGTAAGAAAGTGGCCCAGTTTCATTCTTTTGCATGTAGCTGTCCAGTTTTCCCAACACCATTTGTTGAGAGACTTTTTCACATTGTATATTCTTACCTATTTATCGTAGGTTAATTGATCATCAAAGCATGAGTTTATTTCTGGACTCTATTCTGTTCCATTGATCTGTTTTACATTTCTATGCCAGGACCATACCTGTTTTGATTACTATAGTTTTACAGTCTATCTTGAAATCTGAGATTGTGATACCACCAGTTTTGTTCTTTTTCAAGAATGCTTTGTCTATCTGGGCTCTTTTGTGGTTCCATACAAAATTTAGGATTATTTGTTCCAGTTTCGGTGAAAAATGCTGTTGGTATTTTGATAGGGATTGCATTATATTTATAGATTGCTTTGGGCAATATGGACATTTTAACAATATTGGTTTTCCCAAACCATGAACATGGAATATCTTTCCCTTTGTTAGTGTCATCTTCAATTTCTTTCATCATTGTTTTACAGTTTTCAGAGTACAGGTCTTTCACTTCCTTGGTTAAGTTTATTCCTAAGCATTCTATTTGATTTGCATGTTTCTTCAAATACCTTTTTTGGTACCTGATTCAGAACTTCAAGATTATGTGATGTGGCTCTTTTAAGCTATACCAATTACAGCCAGAAGTATGGGCCAACCTTTCCTTTGCAGTTAAAAAGGGTAATATTTTCTGGTATAAATAATTTTTATTACTGACTAGGGTTACTGAAATATGTTTAATTCAGCTATATCAGCATTTCAGTGTAATTATAAACAGAACTGTTTTCTTAATTTCTCTTTCTGCTACTTCATTGTTAGTGCATAGAAATGCAAGATTTTGGGGTGCCTGGGTGGCTCAGCCGGTTAAGCGTCTGCCTTCAGCTCAGGTCATGATCCCAGCGTCCTAGGATCAAACCCTGCATCAGGCTCCTTGCTCAGTGGGGAGTCTGCTTCTTTCTCCCTCCCTCCCCCCACTCATGCTTGCTCTCTCTCTCTCCCTCTCTGAAGTAAATAATTTTTTTTAAAAAAGAAATGCAAGAGGGCGCCTGGGTGGCTCAGTCGTTAAGCGTCTGCCTTCGGCTCAGGTCATGATCCCACGGTCCTGGGATCTAGTCCCACATCGGGCTTCCCGCTCTGCGGGAAGCCTGCTTCTCCCTCTCCCACTCCCCCTGCTTGTGTTCCTGCTCTTGCTATGTCTCTCTCTGTTAAATAAATAAAATCTTTAAAAAAAAAAAAAAAGAAATGTAAGATTTCTATATATTAATTGTGTAATCTGTGACCTTACTGAATTCATTTGTCAGTTCTAGTAGTTTTTAGTGGTCTTTCAGATTTTCTATATACAGTATCATGTCATCTGCAGATAGTGAAAGTGACCTCTTCCTTATCAATTTGGATGTCTTTTATCTCTTTTCTCTTGTAGGACTATGCGGCTAGGACTTCCAGTAAACAAAGTCAGGAGAGTGGACATCCTTGTCTCATTCCTGATCTTAGGGAAAAACCTCTCAGTTTTTCACCATGGAGTATGATGTAACTGTGGGTTTTTCATATATGGCCTTTATTATGTTGAGGTACGTTCCCTCTAAACCTATTTTGTTGAGAGTTTTTATCATGAATGAACATTGTTCTTTGTCAAATGCTTTTTCTACATCTATTGAAACGATCATAA
Source organism: Leptonychotes weddellii (assembly GCF_054177405.1). Lineage (NCBI taxonomy): Eukaryota > Metazoa > Chordata > Mammalia > Carnivora > Phocidae > Leptonychotes > Leptonychotes weddellii. The sequence continues at coordinate 44,191,961 of NC_138376.1, read as the reverse complement.
GGCTTTTACCTTCTTGTTGATGAGATTTATCATACTGATCAATTTGTGAATATTGCATGCCTGGAAGAAATCCCACTTGATCATGGTGAATGATTTTTTTAATGGATTGTTGGATTTAGTTTGCTAATATTTTGTTGAAGACTTTTGCATCTGTATTCATCAGATACTGGCCTATAATTCTTTTTTGTAGTATCTTTTGGTATCGGGCTGACCTCAGAGAATGAATTTGGAAGCTTTCCCTCCCCCTCTATTTTTTGGAATAGTTTGAGAAGAATATGTATTAACTCTTCTTTAAATATTTGGTAGAATTTGCCTTGAAGCCATCAGCTCCTGGACTTTTGTTTGTTGGAAGTTTTTTGATTACCAATTCAATTTCATTGCTAGTAATCAGTCTGCTCAAATTTTCTTTTTCCTCCTGATTCAGTTTTGTAAGGTTAAATATTTCTAGGAATTTATCCATTTCTTCTTGGTTGTCCAATTTGCTGACATATAATTTTTCGTAATATTCTTTTATAATCCTTTATATTTTGTGGTATCAGCTATTATTTCTCCTCTTTCATTTCCAATTTTGACTCCTCTCTTTTTTTTTTTTTTGATGAGTCTGGCTAAAGGTTTATCAATTTTGTTGATCTTTCCAAAGAACCAACTCCTGATTTCATTGATCCAGTCTATTGTTTCTTTAGTCTCTATTTCATTTATTTCTACTCTAACCTTTATTATGTCCTTCTTTTTATTGGCTTTGAGCTTTGTTTGTTCTTCTTTTTCCAGCTCCTTTAGGTGTAAGCTTAGGTCGTTTATTTGTGATTTTCCTTGCTTCTTAAGGTAGGCCTATATTGCTATTATCCTCCCTCTTAGAACTGCTTTTGCTGCCATCTCCAAAATCTTAGCATTGTATTTTCATTTGTTTCCATGTATCTTTTGATTTCCTCTTTGACTTCTTGCTTGGCTCATTCATTATTTAGCAGCATGTTATTTAAACCCCATGTATTTGTGTTCTTCCCAAAGTTTTCTTGTGACTAATTTCTAGTTTCATACTGTTGTGGTTGCCGAAAATGCATGATATGATTTAAATCTTTTGGAATTTGTTGAAACCTGTTTTGTGGCCTAACATGTGACCTCTTCTGAAGAATGTCCCATGTGCACTTGAAAAGACTGTGTATTCTGCTGTTTAGGGATGGAATGTTCTGACTATACCTGTTAGATCCATCTGGTTCAATGTGTCAATCAAAGCCACTGTTTCCTTGTTGATTTTCTGTCTGGATGACCAACTCATTGATGTTAAGTGGGGTGTTCAAATCCCCTACCAAAACATGTATTTTTAAGATGTCGCTAAAGTGTAACACTTCCAACAAATCCACTGAAAAGCACTGATCATGTTTTTGTTTTTTAAAAGATTTTATTTATTTGACAGAGAGAGAGAGTGCACACGCAAGCATGGGGAGTGGGAGGAAGAGGGAGAAGTAGGCTCCCCGCTGAGCAAGGAGCCCAATGTGGGACTCAATCCCAGGACCCTGGGATCGTGACCTGAGCTGAAGGCAGATACTTAACCAACTGAGTCACCCAGGCATCCCTGTTCATGTTATTTATTCAAACAGCTACCACCATTTTCACTTAGCAGTAGGTTGTTTATTACAGCACTAGCATATCACCATTTTTACTACTTAATATAAAGGCTTTCTTCTACATCGCCCTCTACTGATACAAAATACCAATTTAGAACAGAAATCTAGGGGTCATATACAACACAGGCAACAATAATTGTGAAGAGATTTATATGAAATCCACCTCCAAGGAAAAAAGGCACAACCTTGAAGACATGACCCACAGAAGCCTCTCACAAAATTAATCAGCTCACTATTAGTATTACTATAAGAAAGATAAATAAGAAAACTAACCATGGGCAGTAACAAATAAAAACCTAGTGGTTCTAGAATTACCAGTTCAACATCATAAGCAATTCAAATATCGTTATAAACATTAAAGTATTTCTTAAGAATTACAGAACAAAACTACCAAGAGTATATAATTGAAAATGTGACCATGTGGAAATAAAGTAAATACAGAAATAAAGTGAAATACTCACTGCTAAAGCCTTGGACAGTTTCGCTCTGAATTCATTCAGGACAATTGCCACAATGTCTTTAAGTGGTACATAAGCGAAGCCACCTTCCAAATAGACTTTCCTTCCTCGGAACAAATCCAGAGCATCAGCAAAAGGGATCTGAATTCATAGTGAAACAGGGAAAATAAGTCAGTACCTGTCATGAAATCCTCCTAAATCTTCATACATACTAAGTCTAAACAAGAAATTAATTTGTCCCAGATCAAAACAAACAAAAAAACAATTTATAATCCTTAAAACTAAATAAAAAATATTAGGAAGAAATGACAGTCCAAAAAATGTGCTCATTTCAGAGGGGATGCTTTGAAAAATAATAATAAGCCAAGTTAGAATACACCATTTTTACTCTTAACTCATGAATTTACAAATTATAATCTTCAGGATTTTAAACTCTCAACTCAAGCCCTCTAACCACGTTGCATTCCCCTCATATGATATATTCCACAATTTTATTCTGCATCAATCACGTGTATACAATATGTTCAGTGGTGAAAATTACTAGTAATTCTAAATTTCTTCATCTGTTCCATTCTTTCACTAGAAAAATACATTGGAAAAGCTAATCTCAACACCAAGAAATGAAATAATAACTGTTCAGTTCCGCTACTGAAGTACTTACCAGTAAATATCATTTAAAAAACATAATACTCCACTTTCATTTTTTAAAATCCTAAGAACAATCCTAAAATTTTATGATATGAGAATATGGTATGAGTAAACTGAAAATCATCCTCACTCTCCAATACAGTTTTTCTTTTTTAAAATGTGGTAAAAATTAGGTGAAAGAAATGATCCCCAAATTGCCTAGTCACCCAAGTTTTAGAGAGGAGTTAAATCTATATGCCTGAGAAGCACCTGGGTGGCTCAGTTGGTTAAGCATCCAGCTCTTGGTTTTGGCTCAGGTCATGATCTCATGGGTCATGGGATCAAGCCGAGTCAGGATCCGCGCTCAGTGGGGAGTACACTTGAAGATTCTCACCCTCTGCCCCTCCCCGCCTCGTGCATGCTCTCTCTCAAATAAATCTTTTTTTAAAATAAGTAAACTTTATTTATTTATTTTTAAAGACTTTATTTGATTATTTGACAGAGAGAGACACAGCGAGAGAGGGAACATAAGCAAGGGGAGTGGGAGAGGGAGAAGCAGGCTTCCTGCGGAGCAGACAGCCCGATGTGGGGCTGGATTCCAGGACCCTGGGATCATGACCTGAGCCGAAGGCAGACGCTTAATGACTGAGCCACCCAGGCACTCCTCAAATAAATAAATCTTAAAAAAAAAAACCCAAATATATGCCTAAGATTCTTCTACATAACCAGTAAAACCACCCAATAAACAGATCATGTTTTTTTAAACACACTTCTATGACTACACCACAGTCCTAAAGAAGTTCATCACTTAGTTGAGAAAACAAGACAGACACACATGGAAAGTCAAACAGCTCTGCAGGGTGGTATGTGTATGACACAGCACCAAACAACAGTTACACAGAACATATTAGAGGAGGAGGTTAGAGGGTTTATTTCAATGATCCAGGCAAGAGACAGGGATAGTTTGGAAACATGAGTTCTAGTTCAAACTCTGTGACTGACCAGACTTATGATTTCTATATATTTAATGAATGCTTCTAAATTTAAGCAGGGAAGGGGAGAGAGATGGTATAAATGACCGTTAGGGGTTCTTTAGCTCTAATATTCCATGATTCTAGCTTATTAAGGTGGTCACTGTAGAAATAAAAATGTCCAAGCAGAAGCAAAAAATGATGTGAAGACAGAGTAATGGGAAATGTGTGGTGTGGGAAGAATAAATACTGATTCCCATACTTTAAGTTTGGAAAGCTGACTGAATGATGGCCTAAATGGTAGAAACAGGAAAGTCAAAATAGTGGAAGCAGGATTTTAAACTACTGGCACTCACCGACAATAACCAGTACATCCTTTTCAAAGACAATTATAGTGTTGCAGCTATCAAATTTTAAAATTAATTTCAGCTCCACCTCTTCCCCTTCTGGAATTATTCAGTCCAAAAGCTGTTCAATGGGTTCAAGCAGAGCAGATATATATGCTGAGGAAAAGAGAGCAGCAGAGACAGCCCACTTTAAGATGCCAGAACCTGAGTAGGTTAAAGAAGGTCTTGCCAGGGGAGAGCAAATAGGCAGAAAGTGCCAGAGCCCAAATGGAATAAGAAATAGTCTAGGTGGGGAAAACAGTCCAAGCATGGCATCAGAGCCCAAGAGTGATGAAAAAGCTATCACGCAGAGCAGTGATCCAGAACAAGGTGGTGAAGCCCAGTGGGTGAGGAGAGTATCCCTGAAGGGGCAGCTCAGCATGGGGTGGAGAGGCCTAAGTATTGCGAGGAGAGTATTCCTTTTAAGAGAATGGCCTGCTTTGGCCAAACAAGGTTAGAAGGGTGTGTAGGCTCTGTAGGACAGACAGCCCAGCACAGAATGTTGGCACACTCTCAGTGGGGTGAAGATGAATTCTGCACAGGAGAGGTAGAAGCTGTAGTGACCAGAGGCTATATGCCTGGGTTAATTAAATATGTATATAAAGCTCAATGTGATATATTTAACAAAACTTAGGATGTATTTTAAGAAGTTTACATACCTTATAAACTGACTCCAACTCCAACTCCGTCTTAGACCCACTCAAACTGGGTGATGAAGCAAGAATCTCTGGTTCTCGGACACTCTTCTCTTCATCACTTATCTAAAAGGAAATATATTTTATACTGTTTAAAAAATTAAAGTTCTTAGGGGTGCCTGGGTGGCTCAGTCCTTAAGCATCTGCCTTCGGCTCAGGTCATGATCCCAGGGTTCTGGGATCGAGCCCCGCATCGGGCTCCCAGCCTGCTTCTCCCTCTCCCTCTCCCTCTCCCACTCCCCCTGCTTGTGTTCCCTCTCTGTGTCTCTGTCAAATAAATAAATAAAATCTTAAAAAAAAAAAAAAAGAAAGAAAGAAAGCCAAAATATCAAAGAAAATTTAAATTCAATATACTTTCAAATTTCTACTCTGCCAATTTCTGAGGGCATATACCAAAAGAACAATAAACAAAAAAAGTAAAAAGCGTTATAATAGGAAAGAAATTACAATAAAAACTCAGGTTAAACACAGATTTAAAATAGTCTATGGGAGAATAGTCTAATTGGGAGCATAATCCCAATTCAAGGGTTATGCTAATTTATTAAAATATATATTTGCAGTTAAAAGTGGTTTAACTATTTCTCAATTTTCTAGCCATACAAAACAACTTCAAATTTAAAACACCAGCTTTTCTAGGAACAACTGTAGATCTACTATCTCAGACTGATTATGTCTTTAAAAATAAAAAGATTGATCTGACTAGATAAAAATTTCAAAATTCTACAGAGAAAAATAAAAGATCTGTAAATGAAGATAAAATATAAACCAAACACTGAGGGGAATATTTATATCATTTAACATCCAGGTTACTCTCAATAAACCCCTAGGTAGTAGGAGGACATAAGTACTAGTAATCTAAAAGCAAAACACAGACGATAATCACATAAGTAACAACAATAAAAGGAAATTAAAATTCCACTCTTTTATAATTGTCAAGATAATCAGCCTTTATAGCTTTCCTGATCACTTTTACAGTAATCTATGTTGGTTAGGATTGGCTAGGTTATGGTTCAGTAACAAAGAATTTAAAAATTTTAGTGGCTTAACAAAAAATGGTATTTCCTGCTTTTCTGCATGTTTGTGAGGGGTGGCAGGGAGCAGCAATGCTTCACTACCAGTGGTTCCCACCAAACAACCAGATGGCTTAGGGAGACTCCAATCTCCTGCATGATAGGCGGAAGGAACATGAATGGCAAACTGGTTCTTCCTAAGAGTTATGCAGGTCAATTCCACTCACATTTCATTGACAAAAGCATATCACATAAGCACACTATCTTCAAAGGAGCAGGGAAGTATAATTCTACTACCTGCCCAGAAAGAAGAGAACCCAAATTTACTGGTGAACAGTATCAGTGATTACTGCAATCCATTCTTCTAGTCACCAATTTACAGTTCACTCAACTTATGCTACAAAATACATTCACTCCTATCACAAGTAAGACAATCTAAAAGTTCTATACAGTAATGGCATTAATCTCAAAGTTCAACATACATGGGTGATGCTTGGTAGTCCCTATATTAGAAGAGGATAAAGCTTCTCTTGTTAAAGACAAAGTATCTACCCTCTCCACTTACACACACACACACACAACACCCTCCCCATACATACTGAATAAAACGTGCTAGAAACAGGGGCAGAATAACCATAGTAAACATTCCTATTTAGAAAGGGGAAGATGGGAAACCTGGGCGGCTCAGTCAGTTAAGTGTCCCATCATTGATTTTGGCTCAGGTCATGATCTCAGGGTCCTGAGATTGAGCCCCACATCAGGTTCTGCGCTGAGCATGGAGCCTGCTTAAGATTCTCTCTCTCTCTCTCTCCGCCCCCACCGCTGCCCCCTGCCCCTTTGTAAGCATACACTCTCTCTAAAAAAAGAAAAGGAGGGGGTGAAGAATGGGGAGGGGAGTAAATTAAAATAATGCAGTATTAGTTTATACCTATTAAAATGCAAAAATTCCAAACATTTAGAGAACACAGTGTATGCAGGGCACTTTGACAATACGTATCAAAAAGCCTTAAAAGCAAGCAGACCCTAACAATTTTAATTCCAGCATTAGTCTGAAGTAAATAATGGGAGAAATACATATACAGGAACAATTTCTTTTAATCACAATGTTATTTACAATAAGGAAAAAAAAAAAACCAATGTCCCAAAACAGGTATGTGGGTAAATAAATTTCAGTAGAACTTTATGTTTCAGTAAAGCAAGCTATATTATTCAGATCACCGTCTCACAAAAATCGAAGAAATAACAATGAAAAAAATTTTTAAAGCATCTTCTTTAGGGGAACCTGGGTGGCTCAGTTGGTTAAGCATCTGCCTTCAGCTCAGGTCATGATCCCAGGGTCCTGGGATCGAGCCCCACAACGAGCTCTCTAATCAATAGAGAGCCTGCTTCTCCCTCTCCCTCTGCCCCTCCCCCTGCTCATGCTCGCTCTCAATCTCTTTCTCTCAAATAAATAAAATCTTTTAATAAGTAAATAAAAGCATCTTCTTTATTTTTTTTTAAAAGATTTTTTATTTATTTATTTGAGAGAGAGGATGAGAGGAGAGAGAGAGCACATGAGAGGGGGGAGGGTCAGAGGGAGAAGCAGACTCCCTGCCGAGCAGGGAGCCCGATGCGGGACTCGATCCCGGGACTCCAGGATCATGACCTGAGCCGAAGGCAGTCGCTTAACCAACTGAGCCACCCAGGCGCCCTAAAAGCATCTTCTTTAAAGCACAGATTAATATATATATAAACTCAGGCTCAAATGAAAGTGGAGTATCTAACAAGAGATCCTCCTGCTCAAATGCCATCAGTGAAATCCCAAGCCTTGAACTTGTTTTAAGGTGGTCCCTGAATCAAATATCCCAGACATTTGGCAGAAGCAAACTCTAATCCTCTATGAAGAAAAGCACATTGTGGTATGCCTCAAAGGATTCCTGCAAACTCATCTTCAAATACAATGTCAAACATACTGTATTTTATAACAACGCTCACAATAAAACATCACTTCATAAGTAACAACGAGAATACGACTCAAAGTATATAGATAATAACTATATTAATATGTGTAGAGAAATAAAAGACAAATGTGATGATAGCTGGGGCTCCTGGGTGGCTCAGTTGATTGAGCGACTGCCTTCGGCTAGGGTCATAGTTTGGGGTCCTGGGATCAAGCCCCACCTCAGGCTCCCTGCTCAGCGGGGAGTCTGCTTCTCTCTCTCTCTCTCTGCCCCCTCTGCCCCTTTCCCCTGCTCGTTCTCTCTCTAATAAGATCTTTAAAAAAAATGTGATGATAGCTGTATGAATGGGAAACTATAAAAAGTAATTTGTGAAAGAGATTCCAGAAACAGACAAAAAATTCAAGAACAGAAATTAAAAACTCAGTAGAATCATCAAGAAACGCCTTACGTTGCAGTAACTGTGGACTAGGTGATTTAGACCAATCCATCTGCATCAAAGTTCTCATAGGTTTAAGACTCACAGGTCAGTCCTGTCACTGAAAGCCTACTTTTATATTTGCTAATTCTGGGAAAGTAGCTTCATGGAGACCCTGCCAAAAGTGGTAACTATGCCCTACTCTCTAGGACACTGAAGGACTTAGGTGGGTGTCAACCAGAAGTTTATCAGCCTTCATACGGATCTGCAGCCTAGTATCTAATTATCTAGTGGGCGAGGGACCTCAGATTTTGGATTTACATTAAAAATTATCCTGAACCAGCACTTCCTACAGGCCATAAACAAATGGATATAGCTGTGTTAAAATAACACTGTATTTATAGACTCTGAAGCTTACATTTCTTATAAGAATTTTCCTTTGATAAGAAATGGTATTCTTTTAATTTTTTGCAACTACTTAAAAATGTAAAAATCAATCTTCACTCACAGGTTATGCAAAAACAGAGAGCAGAGAGAATCTGGCCCATGGGCCAAATGAGCCCTACCCTAGAGCAATGGATTTCAAGAGGTACAATTATAATCATCTAGAAGGTTTGTTAAGATACATATGGCTGCACCCCACTCCTAGAGCTTCTGATTCATAATCTCTGGGGCAGGTCCCAAAAATTACATCTCTAAGAAGTTCCCCAGTGATGGGGATATTCCAGTTCTCAGACCACTGCCCTAGAGAAGCATACAAAGAAACATGAACAAGTATTATTCATATAATCATGAAGCAACATTATTCATAACAGCCAAAACTAAAAACCCAAAAATTCATCAAAGGCATAGTATATCCATATACAGACTACGGCATAGCAACAAAAATAAACAACTTCACATGATATGCGTTAAGTCTTAAAAACATATTAAGCAAAATAATACATACAAAATAAAACATACCTCATTGTTACATTTATATAAAGTTTTGTCTTAATAAGGAAAATTATACTGTTTAGGAATGAATACTCAGGTGGTCAACTCAAAGGAAAAAAGGTAAGGAAATGATAACCATAAAGTCAGACTTCAGTGGTTTCCTCTAGGAAAAAGAAGACAATTGGTTGAGAAAGAACACAAGGAAAAGTTTGAAGACTAATAGCAATGCTTTATTCCTGTATCACAGACTTAATAATAATCCACTAAACTGTATGTTTTGTTGGATATATTTTCTGGATATGTGTTATACTTCTTACTTTTTAAAACATTTTTTAAAAAGTGAAACAAAAGCGAAACGTGTTATATGAAATATAATACAGTCAGTAAAATTCTTTTTAAAGTTATGAATACTTATGATTACTGTTACAGAAAGATATGCATGAAATTGTTAGGTATAAGTAAATTAATACAATTAGGTGAGGACAAATTAAAATAAACCATTAAGAGATTCCATGTCTGTGTTTGTGCACAAGTTTATGTGTGAGGGTAAAGTTTAGACCAAAGTAAAACTGTGTAACTCTGGATAAAGGGACTAGAGATCATTTTTATTTTCTTCCTTATACTTGCACATATTTTATTAAATTCATTCCTTATGTATTTCATGAATGTTACTGTAATGGTGTTTTTTATTCCAATTTCTAATTTTTCACTGCTTTCTTGCATATCCTTTTTACTTTGTTCTTTTACTTCAAAATTAAAGAACCTGTTGCCTAGGGATGCCTGGGTGGCTCAGTCGGTTAAACGTTTGTCTTCGGCTCAGGTCATGCTCCCAGCGTCCTGGGATCGAGTCCTGCATCAGGATCCCTGCTCAGTGGGGAGTCTGCTTCTCCCTCTCTCTCTGCCTGCCGCTCCCCCTGCCTGTGGGATTCTCTCTCTCTTTTTGACAAATACATAAATAAAATCTTTAAAATATATATATAAATGATTTTTAAAAAATAAACTATTGGCTAGCTTAAGTATTAAAGTGATACTATAGAATCACCACTTTAGGCATGCCTAATGATTTCCATATTTACCCAAATCTGTTGAGTCTAAGACTAATGCTGCTTAACTACTAATACTAGTTAAGCTTTTCTTTCTCTTTATTTCCCTGAAAGGTAAAAATCCAGCATATTTTTGAAAACTTCCTTCAAAGGAAATCTTACCTAGAAGAATATTATGTTGCAGAAATTAGAAAAAAAACACACTCTGGTTGAAGTGAGGCTGGGCCCAAAGCATACCCATCCAACCCACCATCACTCCATCCCTGCCCTTCTGTGGCCCGTTTTTAAAGAGCACAGGCAGAAAGAGCCTACAAAATACTTAAGTAATTGCACAAACTGCCTATGAAAAGAATGATGGCACTACTACTGAAACAGAATCACTGGCTGGTGGACAGTTATCTCATCACTGTGTAATGGCTTAAAATGTTTACTCACAGGTGTTATATGAAATCGAAATACAGCAGAGAGAAAGGCAGTCTAGGTGTGTCCACCAGATTTTTTTTTTTTTAAGATTTTATTTATTTGACAGAGAGAGAATGTGAGAGAGGGAACACAAGCAGGGGGAGTGGGAGAGGGAGAAGCAGGCTTCCCGCGGAGCAGGGAGCCCAATGCAGGACTCGATCCCAGGACCCTGAGATCATGACCTGAGCCGAAGGCAGACGCTTAATGACTGAGCCACCCAGGAGCCCCTGTCCACCAGATTATTAAAAAGCCAATGGAGGCTGAGATCTAAGCATACCATCTACTAGTTACACTAGTTAATATTATTTCATTTAATCATACCAACAACCCTACCATGTAGATATTATCTTAATTTTACAGCTAATTAATAGAAATAGAAATGAAATTGGATTTCCAATTAAAAACTGACACTAAAGTTCACAAGACCATGCAGTCTCCAAATAAAATAAACAAAATACTACCCTGCAAGAGTTCGACAAACATGTAACATCAAGAGAAAGTCATCAATTAAGATTTTCACTGCAATTCTTTTTTAGTAATGAACAGGATAAAAATACAGAAACTAAAAATGTAATACAACTAGATGTCATGATAAGTCTTATAGGTAAAAATTTTAAAGGGTGTCACAGCCCAAATTATATATAATCTACACTCATTCTACAGTGTTTTAAGTTGAGGCTTAGCAATAGCACATATTTTCCTAAGAGCTAACACCAGATTATTCTGCTTCAGCATTTTTCTTCATATATGCCTCTGTTTAACTGACTATCTACCTTTTCCTCTGCACTCCATAAGGAAAATCCTTTGAAACTCAAATGCACAACCAGATACACACCACAGAGAATCTGAGCAAAGGCAACTATATTTTAGACCAGTTTTAGAGTCAAACTGTAATTCTCAAACAGCAACTGATAAAGTAAGAAACTGATCAGGGAGATACGATGAAAGGGGAAGAAATCTTAACGTCTTCATCAAAGTTTTATTTTTTAAGTGAATTTACAACTGGAAATATAAAAAGATAAATTCAAAATAAAAATGGATTTTGAATTTGCCTAATGAACACTTACTTGAATTTAAATAAAATTCTAATATACAGGCCTGTTCCCCTCACCATTAATGAAGGCAATCATAACTGACTGCATATACTGTTTTTTACCAAAATAGTTTTGACTGAATCAGCTGACAAAACTGAAGTTCAGGTATGTTAATCCACCAGGGCCCTTTTATAATCACTGATTACAGCAACAAAGAAATAGGTATCTTTGAACATACAGATGTTTTTCCTAAGACTCTTTTGGGTTCTAACTAAACAAATCCCACAGCAATATATAATGCTAGTACTTCTCCACGGTAATACAGTATCTCCCCCTTTCCGAAACTCAGCTCAAATATTTGTATTAACAATACCACAGGTATTTACAAGCAATTAACTGCTTACCTAATAAATATCAGGGAAGTAGTAGAAGCATACATCACCTTAATGGTCATACAACACAGTAAGTTATAAGACATACTTGTTCAAATAGTCTTTTGCCTTAGAAAGAGTCAAGACTAACCTTTTTTTATTCAAAAGTTTTTGGAATAAAAACTAGAGTACTAAAGAATGTAATAAAGGGGCACCTGGCTAGCTCAGTCAGTAGAACATGCTACTCTTGATCTCGGGGTCATGAGTTCAAGCCCCACATTGGGTGTAGAGCTTACTTAAAAAAAGAACGTAATTAGATTTTCTTTCATTGAAATGTACCTCCCAGGGGCGCCTGGGTGGCACAGTCAGTTAAGCGTCTGATTCTTGGTTTCGGCTGAGGTCATGATCTCGGGGTCATGAGATTGAGCTCTACCTTGGGCCCTGCGCTCAGCATGGAGTCTGCTTGAGATTCATTCCCCTTTCTCTCCCTCCCCCTCTGCTCCTCCCCATGCTCACGCTCACACACACTCTACTTAAATAAAATCTTTTAAAAAAATTTTTAATTAAAAAAAAAGTACCCTCCCAAAAAAAAAAAAAAATTGCCTACTCTTGCTTAGATTAGAAATAATGAATAAAATTCTAAGGAATTCAATGTGTTTCTAAATCATTCACCCAAAGTAACCAGGTGCATTCCAAAACACACGGCACTCTATCTAAAATTCATGTCATTGCTTATGTTACAGCCTTTCAGTAAATACGGTTTTTCCTTGGTGAATTAAAAAGTTCATCCATTTGTCACACACATTCTAAATCTTCATTTATCAATTTAGTTATAACCAAAATTTAAATGGCCAAAGTAAGAAAATTCTCACCGAAAAATATAGGATGATTTTACAAAACTTTATTAATTAGTATAAACTGCTACTGACTTATTTCAAATATCTAAAATAGGTTCCCCTGGGTGGCTCAGTTGGTTAAGCGGCTGCCTTCAGCTCAGGTTGTGATCCCAGAGTCCAGGGATTGAGCCCCGCATCATGCTCTCTGCTCAGCCTGCATCTCCCTCTCCCTCTGCCTGCAGCTCTGTCTACTTGTTCTCACTCTCTCAAATAAATAAAATCTTAAAAAAAAAACCCAAATATCTAAAATAACCTTTGAGTATTCTCAACATCTTCCTGAAAAGAGGTATATAAGCAAACTGTTCTAAATGGAATCACATTTCCTCAGTAACTTCCATTACTATTCCAGAGATGCTCAACCTTCACTCTGATTTCAATTAGCAAAGGCCCTGGACATTTGAGCTTTGAAGCTCTTCTCTTTCCACCACTACTCACAATTCCCCACAGCTCAATATCTATAATCCATACCCAGTCACCAAACAGTCAGTACCTCTATGTTTCAAATGGCATATGGTATAATGGTATATATCTTTTTGTCAAGCAAAAATTACTGGGCTTTAACAGTTTGTGTAGAGCTTTATTTCTATATTTTATAATTATACTGTTTTACATGCTGTCTTACTAACAATTAAGGATTTGGGCTTTGTGTAACCTTCTCTTTTTTTTTTTTTTTTAAAGATTTTATTTATTTATTTGAGAGAGAAAGTGAGAGAGAGAGAGAGAGAGCACAAGAGGGGGGAGCGGGAGAGGGAGAAGCAGACTCCCTGCCGAGCAGGGAGCCCGATGTGGGACTCGATCCAGGGACTCCAGGATCATGACCTGAGCCGAAGGCAGTCGCTTAACCAACTGAGCCACCCAGGCACCCTGGGTAACCTTCTCTTTTTGATATTGTCCATCAAACCAGGAACTGGGAGAGCAGTTTCGCTCTGCCAGCACACCTAAGAGGAGATTAAAACAGAGCTCTGGTGAGGCAAACGTTCCACAGAGTAAATAAGTAAGAGGCTGTCTGTGTAGACTGCATTGCTATTCACCCTAGGCAGACCCCCTCACTGAGAGAGGGTTGTACATCCCCTACCTGCTGGACTCATGCATTGCCATGTGACTTGCTTTGGCCAATGAAATCTAAGTGACATGTGTCACACCCAAGCAAAAACTTTATAAGCATGTGGTTTACCCAATTCTCTCCTCCCACTGCCACAGCAACTGGTGAAATTTCAGATAATGGCTGATCAATCAATCTGAGTCACAGCATCAATATGACACAGAGCAGGGCCAAATATGCACCACAAGAGACACAGAGCATGAACAAGAAACAAACCTTTTTAGTAGTCACTGAGATTTAGGGATCATTTGTTACCACTGTGTAACCTATCCTGACTAGCAGAGTGATCGCTATGCTCTTTGGATCCCACATTTTGATCAATAAAATATTTGGAGCACATACTTCTACTACATGTATTTTTATAAATTATGTACATTACTGTACATTATGTACTCATAACATTCCTTACCCCCCACTCCAAAATGTAAAAGGAATGAGATTAAAACTGTATAAATTGAATTATTTCCTTCCTACACTCCCAAATGATCATCTTAAGCACACCACTTTGGAATCACTAGTCTATTACAATGGCCTCTAAAGTAAAGATATAAATAAGGCTCCCAGAGATTTTGTCTATAAACTTCACATCAACAATATTCAATCATGTTTCTAAATAGTTGGCCAGAAGTTTTCTACTTGCATCCACACAGCTTTCTCTCTCAGACCCTGGTCCTTAAATAAGGATGTACATCAGATTTGCAGTGGAGCTTTTCAAAATTACAGATTCCTGGTGCCTCCGAGACCTCAGAATGAAGCCTAGGTGTATAATGAATCTAAAGATTCATTAGTGATTTTGATGCATATCACCAGTCTAAAGAGTAAGTCCCAGGAAAGAATCCTTCCTTTTTTTTTTGATTTTATTTTTAAGTAATCTCTACAGCCAACATGGGTCTCAAACTCACAGACCTGAGATCAAGAGTCAGTCACATGTTCTACCAGTCGACTGAGCCAGTCAGGCACCTCAAGAATCCTCTTTTCTAAAATAAATCTATCACATCCTGGAAATACCACTATCAGTTCTAACATTTGATTTTTTTATGTAGAATTCTTTCTAAAAACACTAAGAACTATGTACCAAGCACCATTTCCAGAAGATGGGATCCAGCTACAAATAAGCAAAACAAAACTGCTCTCATGAAGCTTACATTTTAATGAGACAGACAATACACAATAAACAAGAAATTATCAGGCAGCCATCTACGATGAAAATAAAACAAAATGACGCGCTATGGATGGATGGATTTATACTTTCGGTTGCATGGTCAATTAGTCTCTGAAGAAATGACATTTAAATGAAAACAAGTCAACCATGCAAAACCTGTGGCAAGAGTATCTCAACCAGAGGAAAGAACTAGTGCAAAGGTCCTCACAGGTTGTTTTACCAGGGAGGAAAAGGATGGAGCAAGAGAAAGAAGGCCGATGGAGAGCAGTGACAGGCAGGGTGGCGTGAGAGGTGCTGAGAGGCAGACAGAGCCCTCAGACCAGGGTGAGATAGACTTTATAATAAGAACAATGCATTAAACAGACGTGTGAAGCACAGGAAAGTCAAGATCTGATTTACACTGTGATTTTTTTTAAGACGATTCTTGTGCTGAACAGAGAAGGAATGGTAAGAGGGATCAGAGTGGAAGAAAGGGAACTACTTGGGGAAAAGATGATGGTGGCCTAAACCAGAGAAGCACTGGGACGAAAAACAAGTGGACAGATTTGGAATATATTTTGGAGTAGAACAGATGGACAGATTGTTAATGAAGAGGATGAAGAAAAAGACTCCTAGGTTTGGAGTTTTAGCCACTGGGCAGATGGTGATGCCATTTACTGACTGTTTTTCTTGATCCTCATTATCCACTGTTATTTATGTTTTACTTCGATACAGATCTGTCCTATGTGTCTTGTTGCAAGTCACCTCAACTCCTTTGTGGAAAGGGGCATGACATCAATACATGTAAATAAATGATTTAAAGTATTAGTTTTTCTGAAAATGAAACACACCTGCACTAGCAGATAAAAAGACATGTTAACAATTCCAACAATATTAATACAATTAAATTAATAGAAAGACTGTTTAAAATATCCAGTGTACAATGAAACAATTAAGAATCATTTCTTTTACAATGAAATAAAAATTTGTGGCTAAAACAAGTAGTGAAGGCAAACATCCTGGTTTTTAATATTGCTATCACTATTTCCTTTTTTTTTTTTTCCTTAATTTATTTGAGAGAGAGAGAGCACGAGCTGGGGGGAGGAGCAGTAGGAGAGGGAGAAGCAGACTCCCCACTGAGCAGGGAGCCCGATGCGGGGCTTGATCCCAGGACCCTGAGATCATGACCTGAGCCAAAGGCAGACGCTTAACCGATTAAGCCACCCAGGTGCCCCAGTACTGCTATCACTATTTCTAATAAATATCGTTCTATATTGGTAGTAAGTATTGTGATCTATAAAGGGCACTGTGTTTCTCAAATGCACTGTGACCTATTATTAATCTTACTGTGGGGTTTAAAAATGGCTGCAAATTCTTTGACATTCCCATTAAGCTCTACCCATTAAGAACTGAGATCTGTCTTCCCTTTGATCTGGGCTGGACTAAGACTGCTTTGACTAACAATATGGCACGAGTGATGCCATGCTAGTCCCATGCCTGACCTTTGAAAGGACTGACAGCTTCTGCCTTGTTCTCTTAAAGTCCTGGGTCACCAAAGAAGTCTAACGTCCTTGCTTTCAGGATCACATGAAGAGGATCCCCACAGAGTCCAGCCTTCTACAGGTCCTCACTTCAGTACTGAGCATGTGAGTAAAGCTGCCTTGGACCTACACCAGACTAGTTGCCAACCAAGTAACCCCAAGTGATATCATGTGGATCAGAAAAATCGCGCTGTGGAGAGCCCAGTATGAATCCCTGCCCCTCAAAATTGTGAAATATTATAAACTGGTTATTGTTTTAGAGTTTGGTTTTGGTTTTAAGTTTTGATATTAGGTTTTAGAATTGTTATTTTAGACTTGGGGGTAGTTGTTACATACTAATAAATAACCAGAACACTTATCAACCTAAAATAAAAGTTAGTTTAAAACATGTTTTCTATTGGGCGCCTGGGTGGCTCAGTTGGTTGAGCGACTGCCTTCGGCTCAGGTCATGATCCTGGAGTCCCGGGATCGAGTCCCGCATCGGGCTCCCTGCTCAGCGGGGAGTCTGCTTCTCCCTCTCCCACTCCCCGTTTGTGTTCCCTCTCTCGCTGTGTCTTTCTCTGTCAAATAAATAAAATCTTTAAAAAAAAAAAAAAATGTTTTCTATTTATAATCCAATTCTTTTTTTTTTGTACTTTATTATGTTTTAGCAATCTCTACACCAAATGTGAGGCTCAAACTCACAACTCTGAGATCAAGAGTTACATGCTCTTCCAACTGAGCCAACCAGGCACCCCTACAATCCAATTCTTAAAACATACTTTCTGCATTTAATTGTATAAATGAGAGCCATATAATAGGAAAAAAATGAAAAATAAATTGTTAATAATCAGTACATTTTTAGGAATTTTTAGGAAACAGAGAAAACAGGAAATAAAAAAATAAAATAAAAAAAGGAAATAATTATCACTGTGTTAGTTAACCAAAATTGATAGCATGGTATGTTATGTCACTTACAAATTCTTTGTCATTTATAATCATTCGAAACATTCAGTTAGAAAGCAAACAATAATTTAATACCCTGAGATTCTAATTAATATGTTGATATCTCAGTAATTCTGCCTAGCTGATCAATGTAAAAATCAATCGTCTGGTTACTTAATTACTGCTCTTTTTTTTAATAACATAGGCACATTTTAAATATACTAAAATTTATACTAGAGAGAAAGATTAATTCCTTATACATATGCTCATTTCTTCTCTTCTACATGAAAACCTTTCTCTATCCCCCCCACCCCACCCCACCAAACTGGGTGATTTATACAAGAATTCTTCAAAGTCTCCTAAATAAATCAAAACAGCAGTAATTCCTGAGCTGGACATAAGAGGACCAGAAACTTACTATCTGCCAGATACGTTCCACCCCATCCCACCCCATCACACAAATATTTCTTCAGCATCTCCTATGAGCCAAGTACAGAGCCAAGAGATAACACAGCTACCTTATAAATTAACTGTATTATTTAACCATAGCAAAACCTTATAAAAGAAGAGAAGTTGACTCTACTAACAATTAAATCTGAAAGCAGCAGCTACCCACAAGAGGAAAGAGCCTGGTTTCTGGCATGCAGTGGAAGAGTGAAAGGTCTGTAAGGGCCTCAATGTCCCCCAAGCCCGATGCTTAGCCTTGCTTACATGAGTGAGAGATGGGCAGAATGAAAGGAAGCACACTCATTAAAGTGGAAGAGAGCCAACAGGTGATCCATCCCGGGAACCTATTTTCAGAACCCACCTCAGACTGTCTACTCAGACAACTGTAGATAAACTGAGTTGCAAGTGACCAACAGCACTGCTAGGGCATTGGCTTTAGCTGAAGCTTACAGAACAGCACTGCACAGGGTAGACAGGCAGCATTTTTTTTTAAAAGATTTATTTATTTATTTTAGAGAGACAGAGAGCGCGCGCCCACAGTGGTGAGGGGCAGAGGGAAAGGAAGAGAGAATCTAAGCAGACTCCACGCTGAGTGCGGAACCTGATGTAGGGCTTGATCTCACCACCCTGAGATCATGACCTGAGCCAAAACTAAGAGTAGGACGCTTAACCAACTGCGCCACCCAGGCACCCCAGCCAGGCAGCATTGATAGCATTAAGATTTACTGAGAAAAGCTTCATGCTCCTAAAAGGCAGGAAACCTAGGAAGCCACATAAAGGCACAGAAGATGGAAGTGAGTCACTTTTAATTAACCAATCTCAATCAATCAATCAATTTCTCTCTCTCTCTGGCTCACACACGTGCACACACACACATACACACACACACCTCAGTCCTGAACTGGGAAACAGGACTCAGTGGCCAGTTTATAGGCTGAGTCACTTCCAGGCTGTGGCCTAGAAAAATGGCAATAATATAGCAAAATATAAAATAACAATGAATAAACAAAATACTGTGTAATCATTGATACTAAACACCAAAACAGCAATATTAAGAAAATTTATTTAAAAACTTTGATCTAGGGCGCCTGGGTGGCTCAGTTGGTTAAGCGACTGCCTTCGGCTCAGGTCATGATCCTGGAGTCCTGGGATCGAGTCCCGCATCGGGCTCCCGGCTCGGCGGGGAGCCTGCTTCTCCCTCTGACCCTATCCCCTCTCATGCTGTTTCTCTCTCTCTCTCTCTCTCTCAAATAAATAAATAAATAAAATCTTTAAAAAAAAAAAACTTTGCTCTATTGCTGAGACCTAATATATAAATACACTACAAATGACAATGAGTTAAGTATAAGAATATGGAACCTTAGAGAAATAAGGCACAGTGGAAAAAGTCAACTAGAAAAGAGTATATGCATTATTCTATTCCAACCAGGAGGCTAAAAGCCTGGTAGACACCTGGAGTCAGAACTGAAACAACTTTATACCAAAACTATCGATGAATCTTTTGTTCATTTATTTTCATTTACGTCTCTCATCCTTACTCTCAGTGGATACCCAAAAAATAGACCCCTCTGGAGACCTACCAGTGATCCTACAGTCTTTCTCATTTGATTAAGCTCTGACCCCCATCTATCCACCTCATTCATTTGTATATTCCCTCTGTTGAACACATTCCAAAATATTTTCTACTTTGTCCTATAGTAACCAACCCCCACAGGCTCAACCTCTTTCTGAATGCTCCCCTACCTCTGCTGCCTCCGAGAACAGAGCTCTATCGTAAATGGAAATAAACTCATTCCTCCCTTCTCCCTCCATTGTGGCCAGTACCTCCCCCTACAGATGACTGCTCTCCACCATGAACTGCCTCAAATTCATCCAGCCCTTTTGGCACTCACTATAGTGACCAACCATCCCAGTTTTCCCAGGATTAGGGGTTTCTCAAGACATAGGGCTTTCAGTGCTAAACCTGGGACAGACACTACCCAAACCCAAACTTTGTCAACACTGTAACATCCACCTTCTTGCCACTGCCCTAAAAGACAGATACATCCATATGGATGATCCCCTCAACACCAGTCTTACAGTCCTTGGCAAATTCTGCCCACTCACACTCTACCTCGGCAGCTCACTCCCAAGGTCAGAGCCCCATTCACAACTACCCCCCCACCCCTCAACATACATATACTCCCCCCAACCATACCTCCTCACCCTCCCTGCTCACCTACTCCACATCCCCACTACACAGGCTCCCTGGATCCATCAGTCTCTTCCCCCCACCCCCAGGCCTTTAACTCTTCCTGGTTTTAATTTTCATCCCCAAATATATTTCATCCTCCAATTCTATCAATCTATGTGCACTCCCCATAGCACACCATGGCTTTTATCTCTGTATCTTTACACTTATTTCCCATATCGGAAATGCCCTTCTGTACCCTCTGTTACTACTGGAAAATGTCTATATAGCTAACACATTATCTCTACAAAGTCTCCCCAGATTTTCTCAGTAAAAGCTACTTCCTTTTCTGTGCTTGAACATGTGGTATTATAGTACTTATGTACTATACTATAAGCATTTATATGTGTATCTCCTTTGCTATATGAACCTAAGCACAAAGAAGTTTGTTATACTTATTATATTCCCAGCTCTCATCACAATACCTGGTGAAATGTTTACAAACCGGAATATATAAACTATGGAGGGTGACAATATTCAAACTGAAAAAACAAAGAAAAAGAAGAATAAATAAATATTCTGAAAAATATAATGAAACTCCAGAAAACTAAAAATGTATAATCAGAGCATACAATAATTCATCAAATAAATGACAATAGCTATGAAGCTATTTTACATTTTTTTTTTTTAAAGATTTTATTTATTTATTTGACAGAGAGAGACACAGCGAGAGAGGGAACACAAGCGGGGGAGTGGGAGAGGGAAAAGCAGGCTCCCCGCAGAGCAGGGAGCCCGATGTGGGACTTGATCCCAGGACCCTGGGATCATGACCCGAGCCGAAGGCAGTTGCTCAACCGACTGAGCCACCCAGGCGCCCTATTTTACCTTTTTTTTAAGGTTTTATTTATTTGAGAGAGAGAGAGCGCACGAGCCCACACAAGCAGGGGAGCAGCAGAGGGAGAGGGAGAAGCAGGCTTCACTGAGCAGAGAGCCCGACATGGGGCTCGATCCCAGGGCCCTGGGATCATGACCTGAGTCGAAGGCAGCTGCCCAGCCAACTGAGCCATCCAGGCACCCCTTAACCTTTTAAAAAAATTAGACCCCATCCTCCCTCCTAGTCAGTATTCTGTCTGGACAGAGGCTGCAAAGAATACGCTGGGGGGAGGAGAGGCGCAGAGTTCGCTGCGTCTCCAATAGCACAGCAATAGATGCAGGCCCTTGGGTTCTAGACCTAGCCATTAGGCAGCTTCTAATTATGTTATTCAGACCTACTTTTCAGTGAAAATAATGAAAAATGGTGGATAAACCATTTTTTAAAAATTAGTTTACAAGGGGCGTCTAGGTGGCTCAGGGCTCAGTCAGTTAAGCATCTGACTCTTGATTTTGGCTCAGCATGATCTCGAAGTGGTGAGATCAAGCCCCAAGTTGGGCCCCGTGCTCAGCGCAGAGTCTGCTCGAGATTCTCTCTTCCTCAGTCCCTCACCCCACGTGCCCACAAGCAAGGTCTCTCTCAAACAAATAAAACTAAATAAAAAATAAAAAATTAGTTTGCAAGAATTAAAAAACTGACAAGAGGAACTGCCCTTTTTTGAGGAAAATCTAAGCCCAGGAGAACCAAAGCCAGTTTTGCCCAGAAGGCATCAGCCAATGGCATCCACTTGTACTTCAGATCCTCAGCCTCAAGGGGTAAAGTGAAAAGATAAGGATTAGAGCCTGCCAAACATGGGATCCCAAAGGAGACCCTTCCTACATTAAATTGGGACCCCAAAGGACGACATTCTCAAGGAACCAATGAACTAGAATTGACCCTCCATCTCTTCCCCAACCACAGGAGAATGAAAAGCAGGCAGTTTTGGCACTGGACAAGTCAGGAAAAGAAAAAAGTAGGAAAAACAAAGTCTTTCAGAAGCTTAGCCACTCCAGGCACACATCCACAGTTTTGATGGGCCAGGGAGCCACATCCTTAAATATAGTTTAAAAACAGTCCTTGACAAGTAATACCCCCAGAAGCCTGGGAGAAGCCAATAGAGTACCTCTCAGAGGAGAGCACACTCATCCTGGGAACCCCCAAAAAAACTATATAAGGGCAATAATCAGTTAAAGATAACCAGGCACGCAAGGAAACAAAACAGGAGTGAAAAACAAGCACAAACAACAGCAAAAACAGACCACACAAATTTTAAATCTTAGAATTATCAGACACAGATTAAAAAGCAATCTACATTTACAGAAGACAACAACAGATTTTAAACTGACTGCAAAGAACAAAAATCCATTTAACAGATCTTTTTTTTTTTTTAAGATTTATTTGAGAGCGAGCAATTGCACAGGGAGTGGGGGGGGGGGAGGAGAGGGAGAGGAAGAGAAAATCTCAAGCAGACTCCCTGCTGAGTGGGAAGCCCAACATGGGGCTCAATCTCATGACCCCGAGATCATGACCTGAGCAGAAGCCAAGAATCGGACACTTAAACAACTGCACCACCCAGGCACCCCTAACATAGCAGATCTTTAAAGGAACCAAACAGAACTTCTAGAAATTACAATAGCCAAAATTTAAAACCTAATGGCAGCAGAACTGACAAAACAGAATAGAGAAATAAAATGGGAAATGGTTCAAGAGAAATAATCTATAATTCAACAGATAAAGAATACAAAGGAAAATGCAGATACTAGAATGAGACGTGAAGGACCAACTAAGAAGATCTAAAATACGTTGGATTGGAATCCCAGGCAGAGAATAAAGAATAAGGACAAGAGCACCAATCGAGAGTTTCAAGAAGCCTAGTGAAACGTGAGAAAAAGAATCCCACTGCTCAATAAACAGAACATTTAAATCAAGGAGAAGTGAATCAGAGTATCTTAAAAGGAGACAACAAGCAAGGTGGCTGCGTTTTGTGTTTGGTGTTTTTTTGGTTTTTTTTTTTTTTTGAACTTTAAAGATCAGATTTTTTTGGAGACAACAAAAAGAAAAACCCACAACTCAAAGGATGGGATTTTACATCTCAAGACAACTCCCAGGTAATAAGTCTACAGTTTACAAATCATTTTCATAGAAGATATTTTGTACAAATTTTACATGTATTAAGGAGCAGGACATAAACCCCATTTCTGTTTTAACGGGGGGGAAGGGGAGCAGGAAAGGGGAGTGGGAAAAAACAACTTTTTTTGGACACAACTATTTGGAAGGAGTAGACCTGAAGAAGGCAAACCCTACCTTTTCATCCTCTACAGCAAAGAGTTTTAAAAAAAAAACTTTCAGCCTTGGGTATCTCTCTCTGAAAGCCACTTCCTGGCTACTGGCCAATCCAAGCCAATTATTTAAAGTTCTTCATGTGGTATTTTATGTCCACTGGGTAAATGATTCATTATGCCCACTGCTACAGCACTCATAAACCAACATGTCTGCAGGGCTAGGCAGGGTCTAACCTAGGACTGATGGGAGAAGGGCTTGTAAACAAGAGACTAAGGTGTCATTTTCTCTGCAGGTACCAATAACACCCATAAGGATACTGTCTACTAGGCTGACCATACAAAAGTGCACATAAAAGCACATAAGTTCAGCTAATATGCTGCAAGAGAAACAAGGACCTTGTTAAACAGTTCTCTCCATTATCATTTGTTCTCTCTCAAGGGATGCTAAAACAAACAAACAAATAAACCCACACATTGGTTGAGGCCACATTATAAATCCAAACACTGGTGTGGGATTTCCGTGGAGAGAGGGAAACGTGTAAAAACAAAAACAAAAGCCCCAAACATGGTTGTAAGAACGGCTCACAACTTACCTGTCCCTATTTATCAACCCTCACTCACTACCTAAGGCCATTAATTCCAGAATTTTCTGCTGTATAAAAGGGGTCAGAGAAGTAGAATAGGAATGGAGGGAAGGAGTGAGAGTCAAAGACATGAAAAAGCCAAGATCTCCTGAAGAAAAGCAGTGATTCCTCATTTGCTTCTGCTCCCTGGGGCTAATACAGAATGCCTAGAGCACGTATGTGATTTAAACAGAAACTGCCTTTTGGGAGGTAACAGCAAGGAGTAGCACGAGGGAACATAAGACCAGGACAGGATTTTTAAAGCTTCGAGATCTCAACAGTCCAAAATCTCAGAACTTTCAGAAGGGATGCTGTTTAACAAAGGGCAAAACCCTTTCTTATACAAGACGACCCCCAAGTGCCTTCTGCCCCAGTGTTCACCACTGGTCATACCAGCTCCCCCGATCACTCGTGCAAAATAATGTGCCACCTCCCCACAGCTTCTTTTCAAACCACGATTCTCTCACTTATTTTGGTCACCAAGCAGTCCTATTCTTTAGTGGCCGATAGAGTCCCTCCCCACTACCCCCCTGAGGGGTAAAAATGAAGGAATTCCCCCAGGCTGGTCCCAGGAACTCAGAATTAACTAAGAGGAGGGGCAGGCAGCCTCCTGGAGACAAAAACAACTTCAGAAACTAAACCTACCTTTCCAAGGATGGAAAATTTATTCAGATAAAGTTTGAGAATTCATATATGTCACAACAGGATAATAAGAATTAAGAGGTACAAATCTCACACTCTGGGACGCCTGGGTGGCTCAGTCAGTTAAGCATCTGCCTTCGGCTCGGGTCATGATCCCGGGGTCCTGGGATCGAGCCCCGCATCGGGCTCCCTGCTCTGTGGGAAGCCTGCTTCTCCCTCTCCCACTCCCCCTGCTTGTGTTCCCACTCTGGCTGTCTCTCTCTCTCTGTCAAATAAATAAAATCTTTAAAAAAAAATAAAAAATAAAAAGAAATCTCACACTCTTCCTTAAGCCTGCCCTACTGCCCAACCGGATTCCATACACTGCATCATGTCACCGCCATTTTATTAAATGGAGGCCTCCCCACCCCCTCCCCGGCACTAATCACACAGGCAACTGCATGTGTCATAAAAACGCACAACTTTTCCATGAAAAGCTGTAAGTCTCTTTCTCTCTGGCTACACCAGCAATTCTCCAGTTATTTCAATATTTTAAAGTCTGCAGCAGTGTGCAAAAGAATTTCATTTCATTTCGGGTTTGTTTTTGTTTTTTTTCAAAGAAAGGTCTCGAGGAGATGGTGAGTTTTACTGTCTTGTCTGGAAAGAGGTTTGATCTGCTCTCGAATATTCCAGGGTGAAGAGACCTGGAGAAAGTATAGGATGCAGAGGTCTATTTGGTATAATCTTCTCCTTCATTCTCATCTTCACCACCAACGGAGAGAGCAGCATATCAGCTTACAGAACTGAACTTGGAAGTTGGATTTTCTTCAGGTCTCTTTGGCTGGTGCAGATGAGCAGTCCTGATCCTTTTTGCCATCTTTCCTGTCTGACTCCTTCCAGTGGTCTTTGTTCCCTCCATTTCCTGGACTGCAGCTGGAGCTCCCACTTTGGCCCTTTGGGACACTCACCCCATCTACTTTATTTTCATCTTTCCTTGCTGCTCCTTCCTCAGATGGTTGATCCGGAACTACTTTCCCCCCACCGCTTGTGGGAATTACTGCTCTGTGTCTGAGCTTTGAGATCGAGCAGGAGGGTTAGGACTTCGCATCACCCAAGCACTCTCCTTTGGTGGAAGGGCTGGCATTACCTTTAGAGACTGTTGAGGTTTGGGAGGCTTAGAAGTTGGAGAGGGACACTCTTCCTCCTTATTGAGTGTTTTATTTTCTAGAGACTTCTCCCTCTCTCTCTTTCCTGCATTTCTCCCAGCTGTGGCTGAGGTCCCAGTCTGTGATGGCTCACTTCCTGCCCAGGACTGTTCTGTTCCTGAATTTCTTCACTTCGCCAGCTTGGGTGTCTCCCCCAAGGCTATTGTTGCAGTTTTGGCTCATCCAGCTGGCCTTTCAGTTTCTCCCGCTCCTTCTGCAGCCACTCTTCTACTTCTCAGTCTTTAGCAGCTGTGTCGACAGGCTTTCCCCCTCCAAAGACAGAGGTTGCTCAGGTGGACTGGGAGGTGCTAGCAGAGGAATCATCTTCCTTAGGAGTACTCCAAGGCTTTACATTCAGTTTGTTTTTTTTGGAGGGAGGGGAGAGGGGAGGAGGACCTCTATCATCATGCCCGTAATTATTCTGAGAGTAATCCTCTCTGGAGCTCCATGACCGATCATCTCATCTTTCATATCCATCTTCATAGCGGTCCCCACCTCCTCTGTAGTTGTCATCCATACAGTACCCACTACCAAATGTTCTTCTGCTACTGCCTATCCTGGAATCATACTCTCTGCCATAATCTCTGCTGCTTCAGTCCTCATAGCGATCCTGGCCCCCATATAGATCCATGGTATCTCAGTGTGGGCTATCACGATAGGAGGGTGACTATCTTATTCTCAGGGGAGCTACAGGTAGACTATCAGCTGACTTCTCAATAGCAAAAATGGAAGCAGAAGACAGAAAAATTCTATATATTAAACATGTTAAAAGAAAAGCACCTACCTTAAAATCTTTAAAGAAAAAAAAAAGGCTGTCTGGCTAAGTCGGTAGAACATGCGACTCTATCTCAGAGTTGTAAGTTGGAGCCCCACATTGGGTGTAGAGATTACTTAAAAATAAAATCTTGCAAGAAAAAGAACCTGCCAACCTAAAATTCTACATCCAGCAAAAATACCTTTCAGTAAAGAATGCAATCTCCTTTCTTGCTTTTTGGTTTGTGTGACAATGCCTAAAAGATAAAAGTAGTATAGCAATAAAACCTTAAAGAAATTACTTCACCTCAAACTAATGCAACATAAGAAGAGCTGGACATTTATGGAAAGATGAACATTTAATGTTCTCCTGTACATCTCCCTGATACGCATAAATTTTTATTATTAATTGGTTATTTATATAATTGTGTCATGACTACTCAACAGATAAGAAGACCCAAGGGTCAGGTACCATTTATATGCTTTGTTGGATATCCTTCCTACACACACTCATGATCACTCTATGCCCAGTTTCGGAAATATTTACTAACCGCTGAGACAGTCAACAGTTCAAGACTGAACTCCTATGATTATAATTCATTTCACCCAAACACACTTGGAATTTTATTTCAATGGTTTAACATAAAATATCAGATTAACAATTCTTCTGATTTTACATTATTAAACTTTATAAAAACTAAACATTTTGGAGCAAAACTGCAATGAATAGTAAGTCTGCTTTAAAACTACTGTAGCCGGGGGGCGCCTGGGTGGCTCAGTCGGTTAAGCGGCTGCCTTCGGCTTGGGTCATGATCCCAGGGTCCTGGGATCGAGCCCCGCATTGGCTCCCTGCTCAGCGGAGAGCCTGCTTCTCCCTCTCCCTCTGCCTGCCTCTCTGCGTACTTGTTCTATCTCTCTGTCAAATAAATAAAATCTTTAAAAAAATAAAAAAATAAAAATAAAATAAAATTAAAATAAAAATAAAACTACTGTACCCGGAAGTTTGTTCCCCACTCACCAGTTTCCCTATGAACTAAGTTAATCAAGTGTTTGAAATTTGCAACTGTTTCTTTAATTCCAAACTATTTCAAGCACCCAGTTAATTGGCAGAATGCCTATTTCTTCACACAGCTTTCTATTACTGAGATTCAAATTTTCTTCTTTATGACATCTCCCTTATGTTATCTTCTGCAATAACCTTTTGGTGCACAATTAAAGGCCTCCCAAACTCAATCTTTGCTGAGGTTCCAACTGGCAAATGTCTTCAAAAAAAAAAAACAAAAGAAAGTAATTTTCCTTTTCCATTTTTACAATGTAGCCCAGTAGAAAATTGTTCAGCTTTACTTGGTTCTAAGTTTTTAAACTACATAGCACTTTGGACATTTTTTAAAGATGAATGGAAGAGAGGCAGCCAAACTCTAATTCATGAAAGATATGGTGAAAACTGAAGCTTTCCAAGTTAAGCAGCTAACAGCAGATTACAAAAATATGGCTTTACTTGCCTGGGGAGGAAAGGCTGAAACTTGCTTAAGAGTCAGTATGGGGGCGCCTGGGTGGCTCAGTTGGTTAAGCGACTGCCTTCGGCTCAGGTCATGATCCTGGAGTCCCGGGATCAAGTCCCGCATCAGGCTCCCTGCTCAGCAGGGAGTCTGCTTCTCCCTCTGACCCTCCCCCCTCTCATGCTCTATCTCATTCTCTCTCTCAAATAAATAAATAAATAAATATATATATTAAAAAAAAAAAAAAAAGAGTCAGTATGGACTCAGGGTGCCTGGCTGGCTCAGCCAGAAGAGCATTCGACTCTTGATCTTGGGGTTGTGAGTTCGAGCTCCATGCTGGGTGTAGAGATTACTTAAATAATAAAAAATTTTTTAAAAAAAGTCAGTATGGACCAATGATGCATCTATGTTTATTCAAGCAAATGGAGAATGAAACAAGAGCACAGTAAAATAAAGTCAAATTGATTTGTTATCATTTTCTCTTACAGGCCATGGGAAATCAAGTCTTATTACTAAATTTACATTTCCATTATATTATTTGAAATTCAAACAGTGAGAATACTAGCTATTGTTCCTGCCTGGGGTAAAGAGAAAGGAGGTATTTATTCCAAGAAATGTTTAAATACATAGGTTTGCAACTGAAAATATTAGAAAGCAGTTTTATGGCTTTGACAAAGGTTTCCTATCTGTTGACCCAGTTCAACATTTTCAGTTCCTCAGAAAATTATTCAAACATTTGATGGTGTAGTTGGCACAATATCCCACCCACCCAAATAGCTCTGCTACCCCCTTTCTGCCTTATCTTTTAAGATTCAGTTCAAATACTGTCAGCTCAATGACGCCTTCCTAGATTAATCCAGTCTGTAGCAATATCCTCTTTACTTTTTCATAACTCTTAGAGACTGTATCAAACATTCTGGCATGTGATTATTTTGCCTTGTTCTCTGTTTCATGAAAACAGTCTCTTTCTACTCTCTCAAACCACAAATGTTATAAATCCTCCATAATGCAGAACATAATGCTGGATATACATAAAGCATTATCAAATATTAAGTATAAAGTACTATGAAGGACATCAGTAGCTATGTCATTGTCTATGTCATATATACCTGGGAGTAGAATTCTGTAAGCTAGGGACTTAGCTTAAAGATACATCTGCATAGCAAGCACACTTTCTATAAACTGTGTTAATTTGGGTACCTTAGTAGGAAAGAGGCGGGTAGATTCAAGTCCCTCCAAGCCACTTCCTGACGCTGACAGGGATTTAGACAAGCGTTCCCCATCATCTTATACATTTACCCTCCATCAAGGAAGAAAGAGGCTACTCATCCATTTGTCATACTTCAAAGTCCATCAAGAGCTTCCTTCCCTTGCTTATACTCCTACCTCAATTTACAGTGCTATCTCTAATTCCATTCCTAAAACATTCATGTGTTTCATCTGCACTGAAAATATGGATTCAAATACAGGAAGCAGCCATGATACCACCGAGAAAGGCTGGTGTTATTCAGGGACATCCGGTTATCAAGCGTTGCCAACACCAGACGTGAGGGGAAGCAGCACTAGCTGCACTACACAGAGGCCACTCCGCTGTATGCCATCAAGTCACAGCTCTCCTTCTACTCCTCTACATCAGAAATAGGGAAAAAAGAGCTCATTTCTGCCTTGAAGAACAGATAATCATGTCACCCTCCCCATAACAGCCCTCATTCTTGTAATACTGTAATTATGTATTTTACCCATATTGTAGTATAAGCTTCTCCTTCCAAAGCTAAACTCCTACCCCACCTAAGTGTGGCCATTTCCATTCTATATGCTCAAAATTGCGAAAAGAGAAAACACTGAATTCATACATTCTAGAGCCATTATGTTGTTCTCTGTAATGATCCTGACATTGATCTCTTAAAATACCAGTCACTTGGTTCCTTATCTATATCTTCCTTGCTAATGTTAACTTTGAGTTACCAAAAAAGAAAAAAGACAAAATTATTATTTTTATTTTGTAGAAATAAATAACAGCAGCCTCGGGACACATATATGAGAATCATCTTGTTCACTTTGTTTCTTGCCTCCAGTAAGATCATTACAACCCCAAAGTGATATAGCTTAAGGAATCCAGAAAGCTTAGCAGGAAATTCAAACAGCTGTATATGTACTACATTTATCCCTGATTCTCCTGTTCCATAAGCAAAGTGTTATAATAGCAGTAATGTGTATGCCAACACAAAAAAGTTTTATTAGGCCTTATTAGGCCTCTACTCTCCTGCTTCCCTGGACTTAAAGGTTTTTTAATCCATTTTCAGTTTTTTTTGTTTTTGTTTTTGTTTTTTTTATATTTTATTTATTTATTTGAGAGAGACAGAGATAGAGAGAGCTCGAGCAGGAAGGAGGGGGAGAAGCAGGCTTCCCGCGGAGCAGGGAGCCCGATGCGGGGCTCGATCCCAGAACCCCGGGATCATGACCTGAGCCGAAGGCAGAGGCTTAACCATCTGAGCCACCCAGGCGCCCCGATCCATTTTCAGTTTTTCAATAAGAGATCATTTCCAAGATTTTCCATATGAATTAGAATTTCTCCCTTAACTACCATAATCCAAACTCCACATACTGAGAACCAATACAAACCATTAAATGCTGAAAATTAAAAAGAAAATAGAAATCTGCAACCGTTTCAAAACAGCACACAAAAATCAAGGAGCCTGTATAACTTATGATTGCTTTTACTCTCTTATTTATAACCCTTTCTATTTAAGAAAGTGCTTTAAATCCCCCATAGCACCTACACAGAGCCCTAACCATATCTCTTAGTTCACCATCTCTTGGCTAAACTGAGTGTAGCAAGCAAAAAGGACTCTCCACAATCTATACTCTGAAATGAAGTCATTAATTTGGACCACTCTAAATTTTGGCAAACTCATGAGAGGGTAAGAACACTGTTTAAAAACATCAACTACCTTATACCTTATTACCGCTCTTTCCCGGGTCCTGAAACATAAAAAGGTCTCTCTGGAAATCAAGAAGACCTCAAAGGATTCTCAGACTCCCGGCAAGATTCAGAAATGCAGCAAGCATCTCTTCAAAATTAAAAAGCCATAAACTTCTCAGCTAACTCTGTTGAAGCAGCTTCACCAAACTTCTGAAAAGTGGAAAGCATTTAATCAAGAATGTTCCCATTTCTCTCCCTTCTGAGTAATCTGAACTCCCTCAGAGTTACCTTCTCTACTTACCTAATGATCAGAATTTCATTTTCCATACTATTAACCATAGTTCTGAGTTACATAATTTTCATTACGTTTCATAGTCTTTCCAAATCATGGTAGAGTTGTTTTAGAGCATTTAGGGTACACTGTTTCAGCTTCTGTTCAAATTTAAGAAGTCAGAAGCTCTAGCTTAGCTACCATTTCCAGTTACGTATCACTGCATAATAAATTACCCCTAAAACTTAGCGGCTTAAAGCAACAACCATTTTATTTTCTCCCAATTTTGTTGGTCAAAAATTCAGAAAGGATACAATTCCTCTGTTCCATGTGGCATCAAATGACGTCACTTGGGGTCCTGAGCTGATGAAAAGACTGAAGAGTCCAAGATGGCTTCACTCATATGTCTGGCACCGTGGCAGAGATGGCTAAACAGCTGGGCTCCACTGGGAATGTCGAGGAGTGCTGAGACGTGGCCTCTCCAGTATGGCAGCTGCCAGTTTACGCCAGGCTTCAGAACAGACGTCTCCAGCAAGCAGATCTCAGCAAATCTAGTCAGACTTCTTACATGACATCTCAGGATTCCCAAAGAAAGTATGTCCGACAAAGGAAGCAGAAGCTGCCAGTTTCTTAAGGTCTGCACCCAGAAACTGGTAACAGTGTCACTTCCACCAAATTCTATTGGTCTAAGTAGTTACAAAACCCACAGCATTCTATTACCCTTTAAAGCTATTACACAATAAATTGTTTTAATCTTCTGGGAGATAGAAAATAACCCATGATCAGGGACTGTCCAGTTGTCAGTCTAGGAACTATCTCTACACACCCCTAAACCACTCGCACTACATATAAAGAATCAGACCAAAATCTGCACTTATTCATTTTAATAAAATTCCAGTATTCCAAATTTTATTAGCTTATCTTACACAACTGAGGTTCTTATAATTTTTTGTTATTATATATGTATGTATAGCAATTATTTTTTTTCTTCCAAGATTTTATTTAAATTCACATTAGTTAACACACAGTGTAGTATTAGTTTCAGGAGTAGAATTTAGTGATTCATCACTGACATACAACACCCACTGCTCATCACAAGTGCCCTTCTTAATGCCCATCCCCCCATCCCCCTCCCCTCCAGCAACTCTGTTTATTCCCTATAGTCAAGAGTCTCTTATGGTTTGCCTCCCTCTCTGTTTTTATCTTATTTTTCCTTCCCTTCCCCTATGTTCATCTGTTTTGTTTCTTAAATCCCACATCATGAGTGAAATCATATGGTATTTGTCTTTCTCTGACTGACTTATTTTTGCTTAGCATAATACACTCTAGTTCCATCCACGTTGTTGGCAGACGGCAAGATTTCATACTTTTTGATGGCTTAGTAATATTCCATTGTGTATATATACACCACATCTTCTTTAACCATTCATCAGTCGATGGTCATTTGGGCTCTTTCCATAGTTTGGCTATTGTTGATATATTGTTGCTGTTATCAACACTGTGGGTACATGTGCCCCTTCAAATCACTATGTTTGTATCCTCTGGATAAATACCTAGTAATGCAATTGCTGGGTCATAGGGTAGCTCTATTTTTAACTTTTTGAGGAACCTCCATACTGTCTTCCAGAGTGGCTGCACCAGCTTGCATTCCCATCAACAGTGTAAGAGGGTTCCCCTTTCTGCACATCTTCACCAACAACTGTTGTTTCCTAACTTGTTAATTTTAGCCATTCTGACAGGTGTGAGGTGGTATCTCAATGTGGTTTTGATTTGTATTTCCCTGATGATAAGTGATATTGAGCATCTTTTCATGTGTCTGTTAGCCATTTGTAGATCTTCTGTGGAAAAAAGTCTGTTCATGTCTTCTGCCCATTTCTTAACTGGATTATTTATTTTTTGGTGTTGAGTTTAATAAGTTCTTTATACATTTTGGAAACTAGCCCTTTCTCCAATATGTCATTTGTAAGTATCTTCTCCCATTCCATCGGTGGCCTTTTGGTTTTATTGATTGTTTCCTTCGCTGTACAGAAGCTTTTTATTTTGATGAGGTCCCAATAGTTCAGTTTTTGCCCTTGTTTCCCTTGCCTTCAGAGACGTGTTGAGGAAGAAGTTGCTATGGACGAGGTCAAAGAGGTTGCTGCCTGTGGTTCTCCTCTAGGATTTTGATGGATTCCTGTCTCACATTTAGGTCTTTCATCCATTTTAAATTTATTTTCTGTATGGTGTAAGGAAGTGGTCCAGTTTTATTCTCCTGCAGGTGGCTGTCCAATTTTCCCAGCACCATTTGTTGAAGAGACTGTCTTTTTTCCATTGGATATTCTTTCCTGCTTTGTTGAAGATTGTTGACCATACAGTTAAGGGTCCATTCTGGGTTCTGTGTTCTGTTCCACTGATCTCCGTGTCTGTTTTCGTGCTAGTACCATACTATCTTGATAATTACGCACTGGAATACAGATTGAAGTTCGGAATTGTGATGCCTCCAGCTTTGGTTTTCTTTTTCAACCTTCCTTTGGCTATTCAGGATCTTTTCTGGTTCCATTCAAATTTTAGGACTGTTTGTTCCAGCTCTGTGAAAAATGCTGGTGGTATTTTGATAAGGATTGCATTGAATATGTAGATTGCTTTGGGTAGTACACACATTTTAATAAAATTTGTTCTTCCAATCCATGAGCACGGAATGTTTTTCCATTTCTTTGTGTCTTCCTCAATTTCTTTCATAAGCGTTCTATAGTTTTCAGAGTACCAATCTTTTACCTCTTTGGTTAGGTTTATTCCTAGGTATTTTATGGGTTTTGGTGCATGTAGCAATCATTTTTAAATGACTCAAAGGGTATTAGGAGAAAGAACCCAATGTTCTCTATGTACACCATCTTTTGCCTAATGACACTGTATATACCAAGTCTCTGATGCACAGCATTTATGAATTATCCAACCTTGCATTATACTGAAAGTCTACAGATAACTACTGGTATTTGTTATTCCTTAAATTTATGTCTTAATTAGTTTGATAAGTTGATTTTAAATAATGAAAGCCATCTCTGAAAGATCCATTTAGACTTGTGCAGATAATCAGCATCTGCCTCTAATCAAACTGAGATGATTAGCAAATTAAACCCTTTAATTAGCATTTTGCATAATTTAGCCAAATTATGCTTCTTAGGTTTAAGAAGGTGAAACAGGGTGAATTTATCAGTTAGATATTCCTTTAAATCTTTATTAATTATCAAAGTTTACCCCATCTACAGTAAAAATAAAGACATACAAATTAAATTCAGCTTAGCTGGCTAAAACCTAACACTTCACAACATTTAAGCTAATTATGTCATTTGGGGCAAATTAACACAATACTCAGAAGAGAAAAAAATTTTTCATTTCAATTTTCTCCATCAACTACCTCAGAGGTCAACTCACCCAAACTATATTCAAACAGCATTTTTAAGAAGGAAGGAAGGAAGAAGCAAGCATCTCTCTGCTGCCATTAAGTACTGCAGAAGGTTAATTTCACTAAACATTCAATCATACAGTTTTCAAGAAAAGCACTCATAAAAAGGTAAGTAACTTGTCAATTTTCTTTGTTAGAAAGAGACCACAGGACAATAAAGTAGCAAAGGGGCCATCACATCACTTTTATCTACAGGCAATACATTCTCTCACACACAGTGATGCTGACTTTTTTTTTTTTTTTAAAGTATCTCCACTCTTAACTGACCAAAACACCCCATTAGCTACCAAAGGTACCAATTTCCAGGATTGGATAAACAAGTCAGATAATAAATAGCAAGAGCTTAAGAGATGGTGGAGGAAGCGTGTATCTTTTCTAACATATATTAAACTCCAGCTTCTGATGAAGACATGGTCTTGGAAATCGCCCCTCTGTTCTAGAACTAATCCTCTTAGCAAAAAGAAGCAGTGAAATTTGAAAGTAGACTTTTCTCATGACTAAAGATAGCAACCTACTACAAACTTCAAATAAATTATCTTTATCCTGCTATGAATACTACCCAAACCATAGCTCTTCTTCTGTGTGTGTGCACGTGCATGTGTGCTTGTGTGTCAAAGGGAGTGATAAATAGAAAAATAATGTCAAGCTTATATTAAAAAGGAACACTCAAATAAATTCTAATTCATTTTAAAAAATATACAACTTACCAAATGAAAACTGACACAGAATAAACAAGAAACTATCCTTTCCAAATCCAAATTCCAATCCATTTATATGCAGATCCGACTGCATTCCTGAACAACCTGTATTTGGAGAGCCCAAACAATAGCTCTGATGTACACTAATCAACCAAACAGTACCAAAATTGTTTCTTTAAGGACTTACTGAAGTGGCAATATTTTTAATATAATTTAGTGTTTTGCATCTACAGGCACTACGAAAATATCAGTTGGTTCATTGACTGGAAAAATCAAGCCTACATTCCAAAAACTGTTCTTTTAGTATTTCATAGTGGGTCTCAGACACGGCATCAACAGCCTAATTTGGAGCAACTACAGCTCTGAAATGATATGATATATATCCAGCCAAAAAAAACTTATTTCTCTTAACCCTTGAATTATCAATAGGGCAACTAAAAGGCAAATGTAAAAAGTTAAAACTCTAGGAATATAAAAGCCCAACCTTTAGTCTTAATTCATTTGCTATTTAACAAACCCCAGTAGCCTTTTACTATTAAAGCAGAAGGAAGAGACATATAAACACCTGCAAAGCATGAACTTCAATTCATTTCACTACTTTTTTCCCTTCTGCACTGATCGGACCATTGGAAGTTAAAGTACAGTGCTTTGGCTCCCCCAAATGACACTTCTAGAGCATAATAATCCTGTCACAGAGAAAAGAAACAAAAGCCAAATACAACGGGGTTCCTTGTATCCCATCCTCATTGGCAGAAACTTGTCCAGTACTAGATTCAGTTTTAATATCATCATCCCTCATCTACCCTACTCTCAACCTAATTAAACAAACATATTATATATTCAACCAAGAGTTTATCTCCAAGTCCCAAAAGGTGAAGGAATTACATAATTAAGAAACAGGAGTAAAGTGAAGGTAAAAGTATTGTACCAAAAAGTTTGCATCACAGAGGTATTAACAGTCCAAAAAAAGTAACACGTTTCTATAAAAATGCCTTAAAGTAATTAACCACAAAGATTAGTTCCAAGATTATAACTAACCAGACCTTCAAACACCAAAAAGTCCTAATCTGAGAAATAAAAAATATCACTAATAAAAATCACTTGTTTAATTTTAAACATTCAGTATAACTCCTAGAGTCTGTTTTCATATGCATAAGCAAAATGCTTACTAAATAATAAAATGGCTAACCTTTAGTGTTCACAATGTGCCAAACACTATGCAATTTACATAGATAATTTCTTTCAGTTTCACAACAATTCTATGAGGAATATACTAAGATGTTCTCTATCTTATTGTAGAAGAAAATGAGGCATTGAAAGGTTAGGTAACTTACCCAGGGTCATAAAAAATCCATTATGAGATCAATTTTCCCACATTTTCTCACTCATACACTCTCCCTTAGCAATCTTCTTTTCCACAGATTCAAATACTACTGTTACATATGTATTTTGATTATACACTTTCAACCATGACCTCTTGAACACAGCCTTATATGTTGAATTGTCCACCGCCTATCTCCACTGGCCTACCAGCACTCATAAGCAGTATATTCACAACCAAATATACCATCCTATCCCAAAAACATACTCCTATTTCTATATTCCCTACCATTACTAATACACTATTCTTTATCTACCAAATAGCTTGGAGTCATCTTCATTTCACATTCCACTAAGTAATCAAATCTTCAGGCTCCTTCCACGTCTACCGTGTTGGCCCACTTCTTTCCATCGCCACAGTCACTTCTATAATTCAGACCCTCATTCAGTCCTTCATTTTGTCATTCACTCAACAAATTTTCCTTGTTGTTAACAGAGAAACTGGCAACATCTCAACAGAACTCTGCCGTAAGTCTCAACATTCTACTACTTGGTAATCTTTTTTTCTTTAACTTTTTATTTTTTTTAACTTTTCATTTTAAAATAATTATAGACCCACAAGTTGAAAAAACAGGACAGAGAGTTCCCTTGTACCCTTCACCCAGGGTCCCTCAATGGTTATATCTTACATAACTAGAGTACAAAACCTAAACCAGGACAAATGACGTTGGTACAATGCATGTGTACAGTTCCGTGCCATTTCACCACATCTGTAGATATGTGACACAACCACAATTAAGAGGAATTATTTTTACTCTGAGGATCTTAGTGTTAATTAATCTCATTAAGGCTTTAATAGACTCATTCTCATGGTCAGCTAGTAGGCAGGCCCACTTAAAGATACATGAAGTGGTGTCCAGTATTACCTGACAATCTTAAATCTCAACTTCGGGGGCACCTGGGTGGCTCAGTCAGTTAAGCGTCTGCCTTCAGCTCAGGTCATGATCCCAGGGTCCTGGGATCGAGCCGACATCGGGCTCCCTGCTCCGTGGGAAGCCTGCTTCTCCCTCTCCCACTCCCCCTGCTTGTGTTCCCTCTCTCGATGTCTCTCTCTCTGTCAAATAAATAAATAAAATCCTAAAAAAAAAATCTCAACTTGGGTCTCAACTCTGGACTTCCTTATTCACTCAGCTACTGTGGTTCTCTTTTATCATACTAAATTAAAACATGTCAGTCCACTCCTCAAAAAGTTTCAGCAATTCCTTCCTGCCCTTATCCTATCTCACTAGCCTCCCCTCCCTCTCTTCCCCATAATTTTTTTTTTCTTTTTTAAGATTTTACTCATTTATTTGACAGAGAGAGAGTGAGAAAGCACAAGCAGGGAGAGCGGCAGGCAGAGGGAGAGGGAGAAGCAGGCTTCCCGCAGAGCAGGGAGCCTGATGTGGGGCTCAATCCCAGGACCCTGGGATCATGACCTGAGCCAAAGGCAGACGCTTAACTGACTGAGCCACCCAGGCGCCCCTTCCCCACAATGTAACTACAAACTTCCTTGTCATAAAAATGTACAACCAAGGGCACCTGGGTGGCTCAGTCACTAAGCGTCTGTGTTCGGCTCGGGTCATGATCCCAGGGTCCTGGGATCGAGCTCCACATCAGGCTCCCTGCTCCGCGGGAAGCCTACTTCTCCCTCTCCCACTCCCCCTGCTTGTGTTCCCTCTCTCACATTCTCTGTCAATAAAATAAAATAAAATCTTTAAAAAAAAAAAAAAAAGATCTCAGAGGAGTAGGAGTTATGCTGGAGTTATGCTGCGGTTAGGAAAAATAGGATGACAGAACTCTGTGTGTTCAAGCTGGAAAAAAGAAAGAGTACTACACTACATTAAGGAAGAGCAGCAGGCTGCTGTTCCTAGAAAAAAAGAAAGGCAAGTTCCAAGACCCTCTATCACCAACCAGTCCTCAGAACAGAGCTCCAGCAGCTGGTGAGCCCCCACAAAGCAAAAGAAAGAGATCATCCTAACCCACCCATTCCATCCCTCAGGTTTATCTTCGGAACCTGTAAACTGACAAGTTAATATATAAATTTTATAGGTCCCTAGGTCCAAAGGCAAAGTTCTCTCAATGGTTTGGTGCTTGGAATTCCTCTATTGTTTATACACATCATCATCATCATGCATTAAAATATAAATAAATTTAAAAATTAGAATTCTTATGATTAACATTTCTCAAGTCTATTTTAAGTCGCCATAAATAATACAATTTCTAGGAATTATTTCTACACATAAGTGATCCAAAGACCAGAAACCTCACTATACAAACAGCATAATCTCAGGAAAAAAGCACCTTCACTATGTTCTATTAAGATATCTCCAAAGGGAACAGAAAGAACTGAATGTCCAGTCTTAATTCCCCTCATCTGAGAAGTTTGCTTGCCCTGTTCCACTAGGACACTAGGAAGCTCTACATCCACAATACATGAAGAGTTTTGAACTCTGTTTATGAAAGGGACTATAAAGAAGTATTATTTTGATGCCACTTTTGACCATCTCCATGTGCTATGCTCACAGTTGTTGTGCATACTGGAACTACACAATATAGAGGGTTTAAGAAGATTATTTTTTACAAATAATAGTAAGACATCCAGATATAACCTTAATTATGGAAACAATACGTCTGGGATGACAGCTACTTTAGTGTTAGTGAAGTAAAAAGTCTGTTTTTTTAAAAAGGGGTAACTCCATAACTGAAATATAAAAGAAACAGAAAAGCAATCTAAAACAAATACTAACATACATAAACAATCACACATAGTGCATTAAATGTCATAATCAAGGGGCACCTGGGTGGCTCAGTCGGTTAAGTGTCCAACTCTTGTTTCAGCTCAGGTCGTGGTCTCAGGGTCATGAGACTGAGCCCCGCATCCAGCTCTGCGCTTAGTGTGCAGTCTGCTTGAGATTCTCTCTCCCTCTCCCACCGCCCCTCCCCGCCACTCACATGCACACACTCTCTCAAATAAATAAATCTTAAAAAAAAAAAGTCATGGGGCGCCTGGGTGGCTCAGTCATTAAGCGACTGCCTTCAGCTCAGGTCATGGTCCCAGGGTCCTGGGATCGAGTCCCACATCGGGTTCCCTGCTTGGCAGGAAGCCTGCTTCTCCCTCTCCCACTCCCCCTGCTGTGTTCCTGCTCTCCCTATCTCCCTCTGTCAAATAAATAAAATCTTTTAAAAAAAAAAAAAAGTCAAATCAAGTAAATACTGTACCCATTCCTAGCAACACTGTGAATGCAACCTCCACCAATGCAGACTGGTATAGTGTGTGCGTTGGTGCCTCAAATGCCACATCAGTGAAGTGCTTTTCCAAAAAGGTGAACTTACAGAAACATATGGAACAAAACAAAGCATAATTATCCATCAATTCACACAGTAGTTTCGTTCCAGGAATTATCAGGGTACACAAAAGCCATGGGGGAAAAAAACACTTTATGTATATTTATAAAAGTGTTTGGGTCTAGATTCAGATCATGAGAAACAGGTTTTTTGTTGTTGTTTTTTTTACCCCACATAAATTTTTTAAAGGAACAATAAAAAAATCAATAAAGACATGGAAAAACACATTGTTGTACAGAACTATCCAATGCATTGCAGACACTCCAGCATCCCCATCTCCTATTAAACGCTTGTAGCACCCACCAATCATTGTTACAACCATCAGAAATATACCACAAAGATGTCCAAAGTATCTATTAGCAGAGTAGCCCCTGGAGTCCAGAACCCCTAGAATGAACCAAGAAGCTATCTTCCTAAAAGGCCCAGTCTGAAACAACCAGTGGACCTCTCTCTAAAGAAGGTCCTCCTCCTTTCTTCTAAGCCAAGAACAAAACCAAATCAAGCCTGTAACTTTCTTTTTACCACCCTGTTAAATTATTCCTATCTCAAGCATAAAATCTACTCCTGAATTTTGGCTTCCACTGACCTTTGAATATTACAGGAGTCTATTGTTGAACATGAACTAAAACATACAATGTGACCAAAGAAATGTTCGGGGGGAAAAAAAAAAAGTACCAGAGAAGAAAAGCAACATAGGGTATAGAATAGCCATGGTCAAGATAATGAGCCCTTCAACAACTGAGCTGTGTAAATATAATGTTTTCCCTAGAGGTAGCACACATATTATATTGGGAAAACTACTTATGGCATAATTAATATATTGTGTTTCCATTTCTGCTAAGAACTGTCAGCTAAAATAAAACATCTTAGTAAAATTACAGTTAATGCTTTAATTTCCTACATTAACGTAAATCTCTAATCTCACACCTGTGTTTGTGTATCCCTTTTGATGGGTGCTGTCACCTTAAATGTCAGCAGCTATTCCACTTCATTTCACTGCTAGTTAAGGACTAGCCGGGAGGAAATGTGCTCATATATTTAGTAACATGTTTTGTGCTATACACATTTCAAAAACCTCCAGGTCGGATTTTTGAGTTCCAGTTCTAGCATTTAACTCTGGGTAAGTTACTTCACCTCTCTAACCTTTCCTCATGGAGCTGCTGTCCAGATTAACTTATATAATCCATTTAAAGCATTTAGCTTAGTGCCTGGCATTCAGTGAACACATAACAAATGTCAGCTATTTAGTGACTAACTTCTCTCCTCTGTCTCCTTAGATCACCATGGAGACCCAAACCTTAATAAGTCCACTGCTCATTCAGGTTACCAACAAGTATTCCTTCCTTGGGGAACAAGAACCCCATGCAAGCTCCAAAACAGTCCTCCAGATTTTCTAACATTCATACAGAGGTGACACTCTCTGGATCAACTAAAAGAAGCCGGAATATATTTGACTACTCGACTCCAACATAGACAACAGAAGTATTCTCTTGCCCAAAAGCTTCATGCAACACTGGAATTGGGAGAGCACACTCTGAGCAGAGATGAACAGGGAAAAAGCCAGAGAGCTGGCAGGTATCAATAGCTGGAGGAGGCACCAGGAATCTGAAAGCCAAGGAGATTAGCAATCAGCAGCAACGAGGGAGTAAAGAGAGAGAAAGGAGTACAGAGTAAGAATTTCAACTGCTTCATCTCCGTTTTCAGAAGGGTGGGGAGTAGAAGGATGGATATACTGATAGGGCCTGGGCTAACTGGCAACTACTTCCTCCTGCCTTTGCAACTCAGACTTAGCCACTCAATGACTAGAACAACACAAAATGATTTTTTCCTGCAACTCCATCAGCCTTCCACAACCCTGGTTCTTAATCGCATCCCAAAGACCTAGGATACAGCACTCTGATCTAGGGTCTGAACTAGTCCATGACAGGACTTCAACTAAAAAGGATTAAACTTTCAGGGAGGAGGGGGCAGCAGGAGACAAGAAAAAGTTAGGAAGATTACAGATTGAAAAAATAAAGTATACATTTAAAAATTCAGTCTTTTTTTGAAGACCTTCAGAAAACATAAGTAACACTATACAATGTAAAAGAGAGAATATCAGGGGGCACCTGGGTGGCTCAGGTGGTTAAGCGGCTGCCTTCGGCTCAGGTCATGATCCTGGAGTCCTGG
Source organism: Leptonychotes weddellii (assembly GCF_054177405.1). Lineage (NCBI taxonomy): Eukaryota > Metazoa > Chordata > Mammalia > Carnivora > Phocidae > Leptonychotes > Leptonychotes weddellii. The sequence continues at coordinate 44,149,670 of NC_138376.1, read as the reverse complement.
GATCAAGTCCCGCATCGGGCTCCCTGCTCAGCGGGGAGCCTGCTTCTCCCTCTCCCTCTGCCTGCCTCTCTGCCTACTTGTTCTCTCTCTCTATCTGTCAAATAAATAAATAAAATCTTAAAAAAAAAAAAAGAGAGAATATCAGAACACTTATAATGATATTTAGTAAATTAATTTCATTCTTTTAGGATCTAAATAGCAACATATATATAACATTATTAGGTGAGAAACTTCAGCTAAGCTACAGCATACTTTTTCAAGGGCAAAGTCAGAGGCATGAAGTCATCACCAATAAGAATACAAGGAATTCTGTATTCAAAAGCTATACAAAAACTTTAAAAAAGAAAAATGACTTTCGTTAAGTTATTTGAAAATTTTTGCGTATGTTAATTTTAGCCTTCAAGGGTAACTCAGCTTGAAGTTTCACATTTAGTCATAGCATCTCTAGGTTTAAACTATCTTACAATGAGCAAAATCTAATTTTGTAGCTTGATAAGGAAAATCCAAATTTTGTGAACTTCTAAAATATTGCCACTAAAGACCATCTGCTATGGTGTACTTTTACAACTATATGCATAAACAGTGAGTCCTCAATTAAGTAAAAGAATTCAATAAACCTTTTCCTCACTCTCCAAATCTAGTACTATAGCTACCTAAAAATATATATGAAACAATACAAAGTTAGCTTCCATAATTATCTGATGTCAAAAAACAACATGAGGTTAAGAGGATTATATTTGTAGAGTGTGCTTATAGAAAGGAAGCCCTATTAATGCCTTCCCTTACATCATTTGAAAATAAGTTAAAGGTGGGGCACCTGGGTGGCTCAGATGGTTAAGCGTCTGCCTTCGGCTCGGGTCATGATCTCAGGGTCCTGGGATCGAGCCCCACATCGGGCTCCCTGCTTGGCGGGGAGCCTGCTTCTCCCTCTCCCTCTACTGTTCCCCCTGCTTGTGCTCTCTCACTCTGTCAAATAAATAAATAAATAAAATCTTTAAAAAAAAAAGTTAAAGGTATGCAGTTGCAACAGAAACACATAAAGAACTCTGTGCAAATCATAAATTTTCCTATAAAGAATACAGAACAAATGGAAATCTGCTAACCAGCATAATCCCTCAAATTCAGTTCAAAAGAAAAAGCTCATTTCATATAGGACATATATATACCTATTACCTAATATTTAACCCTGAAAAAGGTAAGTATTCCATGTTACTGTACTCATCTTAAAGATTACCTCATGTTTATGAAACAGAAATAGAGGTAAATCTTTTGAACTGACTACTATTTTCTCTGGAAATTAACTCATTTACTCAACACTCAGCACCATGCTCGAATCCATTAGACAATTCAACTCAAAATTGCCCACTTCAAATTCTTGGAATATAAAATGATCTACGGGGTACCTGGGTGGCTCAGTCAATTGAGCACTTGACTCTTGGTTTCAGCTTAGGTCATGATCTCATGGGTCGTAGGATCGATCCCCACATCAGGCTTCACGCTCAGTGGGGAATCTGCTTGGAGATTCTCTCACTCTGCCCCCTCCCCCTGTGCTCTCTCTCTCAAATAAATAAATCATAAAAAATAAATAAACAAATAAATAAAACGGTTTACTTCCCCACTCTGAAAATAAACTTGAACCTTCATCTGATTATTAATCCTTTCTCCCTCAGTTCCTTTTAAGTCTGGAATTTCCAACAAGAGTTAATAGTATGTGTGGGAGGAGGAGCAAGACGGCGGAGGAGTAGGAAACCTAAATTTCGTCTGGTCCCAGGAATTCAGCTAGATAGGGATCAAACCATTCTGAACACCTATGAACTCAACAGGAGATCAAAGAAAAGAATAGCAGCAACTCTCTGAACAGAAAAGCGACCACTTTCTGGAAGGTAGGACGTGCAGAGAAGTGAATCTGAGGCAATATACAGGAAGATAGACGGCGGGGGAGGGGGCCTCCATCAGCCGCTACCGGCAAGTGATAGAGCCGCGGAGCACAAAATCGGAACTTTTAGAAGTCTGCTCCACTGAAGGACGTCGCTCTAGTGGCTAAGTGGGGGGTGGAACCCTCGCTGGGACAGGGTGGTCTAAGGACCCTCGGGGTCACAGAAAGACCCGGGGTGCCTGAGTGCGGCAGAGTTCCCAGGTATTGGAGCAGGGAAGCCAGCTGGCAAGACGGAGCCGAGGAGTGGGCTCTCAGCTCAGGGTTGCCAAGAGTTAATCGTATGTACTTACCATCCCACTTCACTCTTCTCCAGGCCCCCTTTCCACTCCTGTCATAGCCAATGGCTTGTCAGACGTCCTATGAAAAGCTTCCATGCTCATCAAATACATTTGTTCTCTAGTGTGTTCCACTAGATGTCCGTTTTGACATGTGCGTGTTTTGTCTCAGCTGTAACATCAGACTCCCCATTGCTGAAATTTATTCCGTGTCAGAGGGAAAATTAAAGTATACATTTCTCGATTTTGCAAGCACATTAAAATTGCTTTGCAACTTATTACTAGGCTTATAATAATTTGTAAACATATCCCAGAGGGTAGCTACAAAGAGTCATATATATCAAATGAATGGCATTTTCCTATTTTATGTAATAGAAAGAGTTGACCACAATGATGAATGCACAGTCCAAAAGAGCTACAACAACCCTAACTAGATCAACTAGCTATGAAAACAATAAAGGCCAAAATGATCAGAAAACCATGACTACCTCAAGGCCAACTTGCAAATATCTAAGAAATAATAATGCACAAGTGAACACCAAAAACTACTTTAAACTTCAACATGTAAAACTATTAAATCAATGTAAAATCAATGTTCCAATGTTAACTAGGGAAAAGTATCCAGAAGTTCCTAATAAATTCACATAACTGACATTTCCAATAACAAATGACAAATTAAACATTAATTCATGATCACTGAAAAGAAGGACTGAGCCAAAAATGACATGAAATAATTTCTAATATAGAAGAAATTAAGATTCCAAACTTCAAGGGATAAGAAACAGATTTTAAATATCAGATTCAGGACAAGGAAAATTATTTTAAAATAGGTAAAAATAAGCAATCCAAAGTTTTACAAGTACTTGTTTTCACTGAGCCAGGTAATAAGGTTACCAACCACAATGCCTCCACTCAAAAACCCTCCCTTCCAGGGGCGCCTGGGTGGCTCAGTCATTAAGCGTCTGCCCTCGGTTCAGGTCATGATCCCGGGGTCCTGGAATTGAGCCCCGCGTCAGGCTCTCTGCTCGGCGGGAAGCCTGCTTCTCCCTCTCCCACTCCCCCTGCTTGTGTTCCCTCTCTCGCTGTGTCTCTGTCAAATAAATAAAATCTTAAAAAAAAAAAAAAAAAAACCTCCCTTCCTGAACATATTTGACAATGGAACAACAGCTGTTCTACTTAACATGCAGTGGACTTCTCATTTGTAACACATGGAATACACTTGATATCTTTTAAGACGCTCACCTTCACTGTACTGCCATTAAATCCACTGGTATTTCAAATCAGGTAAAAAATATTTTTTGACTGTCCTAAGAAGATTTTTTAAAATATCAAGGTAAATTACAAACAGCTATCAGACTCTGAACAGCAAGAGCACAGAGAACCTTTGTCTGTGAGGCTGACAGGTGTCAAAACCTGACCTTTCCCTAACTGGTCAACTGAAAAATCGTTAATAGTATGTTTGACCTTACTCATTCGCCTTTAATATGACACAAGGTTAAGTCAATCAACTCAGCAATTAGATCCAAAATGTCCCCCCCAAGACAGCAATAATTAATCATTTCTAATCCTTCCTAGAAATTTCAGATTTAAAATACAAATTATTTACACATAAATCCAAGAATGAAAAATATCAGTTTTTCCTTTCTGAATACTTCACATTAAGGTTTTATGTTATGTATCTTAAAAATTCAGAATCTACTATCCACTAAAAATCCAAATGCAGACTACAAAAGCTAAATTATCAAAACACAGTCAGAACAAGAAATACAACACAAGAGTCCCAGTCTGATAACTGGCCTCATTCACCTCCTTCAAACTTTTATCCAATAAATTTACATCAACTATGGCAAACAACAAAAAATTTAAGGAAAAAAAAACCTTGCAAAGAAATTAATTATTCCCTTTTCTGTACATATTTCTCCATCAAAGCAAACACAATGCAATTTAATTGTAACGCTGCATCTCCTTCTAATATAAAAATATATTTATTTTACAGAAAGAGATCCATATAAAAAGTCAATGCAGCTTTAGGGGCACCTGCTGGCTCAGTTGGTAGAGCATGTGACTCTTGATTTCAGGGTTGTAAGTTCAAGCCCCACATTGGGTGTGGAGATTACTTAAAAATATTTTTTAAAAAAAGTCACTGCAGTTTTAATTAATCTGAAAAGATAAACAAATGCATACAAACGGAGAGTCCAGGTAGACTCTAAGATGTGTGTGCCAGCAACCCAGCTTCTGTAACATGGAAGCCAAGATGGCCCTGTGGCTCTCTACTCCCCACTATTTCCCTCTGCCTCAACTTGGGCAGCAGGGTCTATTACACATCAGACAAGCTTATACAATAAATGCTAGTAACTTTTCCCTAATCCCTGCTTTGCCTTGAGTCTAAAAGCATCACTGACACCTGTTTTAGCACAACAGTTTCAAACACAAACCAAATATTCCAATCAAAGTGAAGAAAAATGTGCACGTTCCCATTAACGAAATGGTAAAAGTTGGGAAATGGGAAGAGCCACAGGGAGCTACTGGCAAGCTAATCAAAAGCACCTGAATTCAAGTGCCTTGATTACTAGTATCAGCTGCCATGAGAGTATACCAGAAAAAGAAGGAAAAAGGTCTCTGCTAGTAAAGTGATACAATCTATCACAGGAATGGTTTTTCTGCCAAGCCCCTGCAATGCTTTCTCGCTCTTTTCTTTCCTCCATGAATCAGCACCAGCTACAAACACTTGATCAAGTTTTATATTCCAGTTTATTTCAAAAACAAAAACATGTTTTTACACTATACACCTCCAACCAAGGTTCTGATAAACCACCCAGGAGGACTACCTACATCCTATCCCCCAACAACTAATAATCACTGAACTAAAAAAACAAAAAGTCACACAAAAAGCCAAAAGTTACTCTTCCTTTTAGAAACTGCATAGGATCCCCGGTGACATACAAATGTAGACATTAATTTTCCCTACATTCAGTTTTCCAGTCTTATCCATATTTCTACATCTTACTTTAATGCATGTTTATTATAATGCACCTCAAATGACCTGCAGAATGAAACAGAATATAAATACAGTAATTATAGCAAACAGACTGGAAGCAACCAGAATAATATTAAAAGCCAATCATGACTGCCAAGACACTTGTTAAAAGTATGCCTATATGTGCCATAAATTCCACTCTCCTATAATAACAAGACCCAAAATAGATTTTAAGTTCTTTTTAAATCCCAGTTAGTTAACATATAGTGTTATATTAATTTCAGGGGTACAATATAGTGATTGAACACTTCCATACATCACCTGGTGCTCATAACCACAAATGCACTCCTAATCCCCATCACCTATTCAACCTACCCCCCCCAACCCCCCTCCCTTCTGGTAACCATCAGTTTGTTCCCTATGGTTAAGAGTCTATTTCTTGGTTTGCCTCTCTTTTTTCTTTCCCTTTGCTCATAGGTTTTGTTTCTTAAATTCCACGAGTGAAATCATATGGTATTTGTCTTTCTCTGACTTATTTCACTTAGCATAGTACTCTCTAGTTCCATCCATGCCATTACAAATGGCAAGATTTCATTCTCTTTGATGGCTGAATAATATTCCATTGCATATATATACCACATCTTCTTTACCCATTCATCTATCAATGGACAGACCCTTGGGTTGCTTCCATAATTTGGCTATCGTAAATAATACTGCAACAAACATAGGAGTGCATATATCCCTTTGAATTAATGTTTTTGTATTCTTTGGGTTAATACCCCATAGTATGATTGCTGGATCATAGGCTTGTTCTATTTTTAACTTTTTGAGGAAACTGCATACTGTTTTCCAGAGTAGCTGTACAAGTTTGCATTTCCACCAACAGTGCAAGAGGGTTTCCCTCTGTCCACATCCTCACCAACACTTGCTGTTTCTCATGTTGTTTATTTTAGCCATTCTGACAGGTGTGAGGTGGTATCTCATTGTAGTTTTGATTTGCATTTCCCTGATGGTAAGTGATGATGAACATCTTTTCATGTGTCTGTTGGCCATCTGCAGGTTTCCTTTGGAGAAATGTCTGTTCATATCTTCTGCCCATTTTTTTTTTTTGTGGGTTTTTTTTTTTATTCTTATGTTAATCCCCATACATTACATCATTAGTTTTAGATGTAGTGTTCCATGATTCATTGTTTGTGCATAACACCCAGTGCTCCATGCAGAATGTGCCCTCCTCAATACCCACCACCAGGCTAACCCATCCTCCCACCCCTCTCCCCTCTAGAACCCCCAGCCTGTTTTTCAGAGTCCATCGTCTCTCGTGGTTCGTCCACCCCTCCGATTTCCCCCGCTTCATTCTTCCCCTCCCGCTACCTTCTTCTTCTTCTTTTTTTTTTCTTAACATATATTGCATTATTTGTTTCAGAGGTACAGATCTGAGTCTTCTGCCCATTTTTAATTAGATTATTTGGGGGGGCTGTTCAGTTTTATAAGTTCTTTATATACTTTGGATACTAGCCCTTTATCAAATATGTCATTTGCAAATATCTTCTCCCATTCCACAGGTTGCCTTTTAGTTTTGTTGATTGTTTCCTTCACTGTACAGAGCTTTTTATTTTGATGTGTTCCCAGGAGTTTATTTTTGTTTTTGTTTGCCTTGCCTCAGGAGGCATATCTAGAAAAAAGCTGCTAGGGCCAATGTCAAAAAACCCACTGCCTATGTTCTCTTCTAGGATTTTTATGGTTTCAGGTATCCAAAATAGATTTTTTTTAATTGCAGCAAAAACATATCAAATCTAATTAACCCCAAGCTTCTCCAAATACAAACATATGCGGCCTCTATATCTGCCATGTTACTAATATATATGCAAGGCATAATACTAACAACTCTATATGCTCTAAATTTTTTTAATTTTTTTTATTTATTTACTGGAGAGAAAGAGAGCACAAGCGGTGGGAGCAGGAGCAGAAGGAGAAGGAGACTCCCCGCTGAGCAGGGAGCCTGACACAGGGCTCAATTCCAGGACCCTTAGATCATAACCCAAAGGCAGCCACTTAACCCACTGAGCCACCCAGGTGCCCCTACTCTAACTAATTTAAAACTCAGGAATCTGTGGTGAGGATTATGATTATCTTCATTTTATTTATTTATTTATTTTAAAGAGAGAGAGAGAACACAAGCAGGAGGAAGAACAGAGGGGAATAGAGAAGGAGGGGGAAAAAATCTCAAGCAGACTCCATGCTGAGCACAGAGCCAGACGCAGGGCTCGATCTCATAACCCTGATATCACGACCTAAGCCAAAACCAAGAGTCGGACACTCAACCCACTGAGCCACTCAGGCACTCCGGGATTATCCTCATCTTAAAAATGAGGAAACAAGTACAGATCAGAAAATTTACTCAAAATCACATACCTGATTGTCAAGTCTGGGATTGAATTTTATGCTACCTATAAGTCAAAAGTTAGCCTATTACTGTTTAATGGATGCTGACAGAAGACAAAGACTCCTGCATTAGAGACAAAGAAATGTATTACTCATAAGAAGCAGCAAGAGAGGGCGCCTGGGTGGCTCAGTTGGTTGAGCGACTGCCTTCGGCTCAGGTCATGATCCTGGAGTCCCGGGATCGAGTCCCGCATCGGGCTCCCTGCTCGGCAGGGAGTCTGCTTCTCCCTCCGACCTTCCCCCCTCTCATGCTCTCTCTCTATCTCATTGTCTCTCAAATGAATAAATAAAAAAATCTAAAAAAAAAAAAAAGAAGCAGCAAGAGAGCCGAGACATTGTGTCATTCTGCTTACCATCAAGGTCCTTGGGGGAAACATGACATAGTCCAGATGAATGGTCAAGTAGAATGGGTTTGCACTACAGCAAGGAACACTGAGAAACAATCACTTTTACAGCAAGCGGTAAGCAAGCCTCCTCTATATATCAGGAAAGTATTACTTCATCCCTCAAGGTTGCTTGTTAAAAACACAGCTGTGAGGGGCGCCTGGGTGGCTCAGTTGGTTAAGCGACTGCCTTCGGCTCAGGTCATGATCCTGGACTCCCGGGATCGAGTCCCGCATCGGGCTCCCTGCTCAGCAGGGAGTCTGCTTCTCCCTCTGACCCTCCTCCCTCTCATGCTCTCTGTCTCTCATTCTCTCTCTCTAAAATAAATAAATAAAATCTTTAAAAAAAAAAAAAAAACACAGCTGTGAGAACAGCCTGCGTAAAGAGTGGTCAGGACCATATTTTCTTCATATACCAAGCAAAACATGTAGGATCAGAAGGGGGCGGTTCCAATACTGATATGCATCAGATGGGTAACTCAAACTCCACAAATACACCACCAGAGTCTGGACTGTTAACCACTATTAATAAACCACATTCAAAAACTTTATCATTGTTCCCCTAATTTAAAACTATAATTACTGAGGCCATTGAGGCCTGTCACTAAACATGGCAAACTGAACATAATTATTTATTTCCATTACCTCCACAACAAAATGAAAAGTGACAATAATGATATAAAAAGAATATAAACCGGGCGCATGGGTGGCTCAGTTGGTTAAGCGGCTGCCTTCGGCTCAGGTCATGATCCTGGAGTCCCGGGATCGAGTCCCACATCGGGCTCCCTGCTCAGCGGGGAGTCTGCTTCTCCCTCTGACCCTCCTCCCTCTCATGCTCTCTGTCTCTCATTCTCTCTCTCGCAAATAAATACAATCTAAAAAAAAAGAATATAAACCACCAAGGACAAACAAAATGGTGGAAGAGGGAGTTCAACATGGTACTGGAAAGTGGATGAAAATGTGCTAATTGATTGAAAAGAGAAGAGAAAGCCACAACTTAAATCCCTAGAGAAAGAGATACTGAAGAGAGAGCTAATATTATCTCACAGAATACAATCATGAATTAGATGAACCATATACAAAAAATGAAGAATGAAAAAAAAGAGAGAAAGAAAGAAAAAAGTCACCATAGTGAACAGTGGGCTCCTGGCTCTGATACAAGAATGTCAGCATTAAGACATAAATCACTGTGGAAAGAGATTGGAGGCTTCCTCTGAAATACTAACTTCGGCAAGGGTCATCAACCCATTATTGTTTAAAAAGTAATCGAATAATGCCCATCAACCAATTATTTTTTAAAAAGTAATCGAATAATGCCTAATAGCTCAGGCGCCCAATAGACATGCATTCTTAATAAGCTCACATGGAACATTCTTCAGGACAAACCATACACTAGCTCATAAAATAAGACTCAATAATTTTAAAAGGACTGCAGTCATACAAAATATGTTCTCAGACTAAAATGGAATTAAATTAAAAATCAGTAACAGCAGCAAGTTTGGAAAATTCAAAAACACATAAAAGGTGAGGGCGCCTGGTGGCTCAGTCAGTTAAACATCTGACTTCAGCTCAGGTCATGGTCTCAGGGTCCTGGGATCAAGCCCCACATCAGGCTCCCTGCTCAGTGCGGAGTCTGCTTCTCCCTCTCCCTCTGCCCCTCCACCTGCTTGTGTTTGCACGTGCTCTCTCTTTCACTCTCTCTCAAATAAATAAAATCTTTGAAAAAAAATACATACAAGTTGAACAACACCCAAAATAACCAGTAAGTCAAAGAAAAAACAAAGAAAATACTTTGATATTAATGAAAACAAAACACAACGCAGCCAAAACTCACAGAATGCATCTAAAGCAGTGTTCAGAGGAGGGTTAATGTAAATGCCTACATTAAAAATGAAAAAAACACCTTGAGGGGCGCCTGGGTGGCTCAGTCGTTAAGCGTCTGCCTTCAGCTCAGGTCATGATCCCAGGGTCCTGGGATCGAGCCCCGCATCGGGCTCCCTGCTCTGCGGGAAGCCTGCTTCTCCCTCTCCCACTCCCCCTGCTTGTGTTCCCTCTCTTGCTGTGTCTCTTTCTGTCAAATAAATAAAATCTTTAAAAAAAAAAAAAAAAAACCTTGAATCAGTAACCTAAACTTCGACCTTAAGAAACTAGAAGAGCAAACTAAACCCTAAGCAAACAGAAGGAAGGAAATAATAAAGACTGGTAAGTGATAATAATAAATAGCAAAAATTAAAGACACAGGAATAGAAAAAACAGTAGAGAAAAATTGACAAAACCAAATAGCTATTTGAAAAGATCAACAAAACTGACAAACCTCTAACTCAATGACCAAAAAAAAAAAAAAAAGACTTAGTAAAATCAGTAATGAAAGAATGAAAGGACATTACCAACCTTATAGAAATAAAAAGGATTTCTGAGGGGCGCCTGGGTGGCTCAGGTCATGATCCCAGAGTCCTGGGATTGAGTCCCACATCGGGCTCTCTGCTCAGCGGGGAGCCTGCTTCTCCCTCTTCTCCCTGCCTGTGCTCTCTCTCGCTATCTCTGTCTCTCTCTTTCAAATAAATAAAATAAATAAAAAATCTTAAAAAAAAAAAAAGGATTTCTGAAACTAATGTAATATTGGATATTAATTATATTTCAATTTTTTTTAAGTAGGCTTCACACCCAGCGTGGAGCCCAATGCAGGGCTTGAACTCACAACCCTGAGATCAAGACCTGAGCTAAGAACAAGAATTGGATGCTTAACTGACTGAGCCACCCAGGTGCCCCTATATTTCAATTTTTTAAAAAAGGATTACAAGGGATACTATGAACAAGTGTACATATCAATTAGATAACTCAGATGAATGGACAAATTCCTAGAAAACACAAATTACCAAAACTGACTCAAGAAGAAATAGAAAATTTGGATAGATCTATAATAAGAGTGAATCAGTAATTTTAAAACACCCCACAAAGAGATGCCTAAGCCCAGATTCCCTGGTTAAATTCTAACATATATTTAAAGAAAACACGAATCCTTCACAATCTCTTCCAAAAAAAACAAAAGAACAGGACACACTTCACACTTCCCAACCCCTTCTGAGACCAAGATTACTCTGATACCAAACCTAGACAATGACATCGCAAGAAAACTACAGACTAACATCCCTTATCAATAAACACAAAAATCCTCCAAAAAATTATAGCAAATCATCCAGCAACATATAAAAAGGATCATACAGGGGCACCTAGGTGGCTCAGCATTGAGTCTGCTTGAGATTCTCCCACTCCCTCAGCCCGTCTACCCCGCCGCTGGTGCGTGCACACTCTCTCTCCAATCAGTCGATCAATCAATCATACAGTATAAGCAAGAGGAATTTATCCCAGGAATATCCCAGCAAGGTTGGGACCAAAAATCAATTAATGTAACACACCATATTCACAAAATAAAGGACAAAATCATACGATCATCTCAACAGGTGCAAAAAAAGCACATGACTCGGGGGCGCCTGGGTGGCTCAGTCGTTAAGCATCTGCCTTCGGCTCAGGTCATGATCCCAGGGTCCTGGGATCGAGCCCCGTGTCGGGCTCCCTGCTCCACGGGGAGCCTGCTTCTCCCTCTCCCACTCCCCCTGCTTATGTTCTCTCTCTCGCTGTGTCTCTCTCTCTGTCAAAATAAATAAATAAAATCTTTAAAAAAAAAAAAAAAAGCACATGACAAAAATCCAACACCCTTTCATGATGAGACTGCTCAAATAAAATTAGAAGGAAATTTTCTCAATCTGAATAAAAGTCATCTCTAAAAAACACATACCTATACCCTACGATCCAGCAATTGCACTACTGGGTATTTACCCCAAAGATACAAAAGTAGGGATCCGAAGGGGTACGTGCACCCCGATGTTTATAGCAGCAATGTCCACAATAGCCAAACTGTGGAAAGAGCCAAGATGTCCATCGACAGATGACTGGATAAAGAAGATGTGGTATATATATACAATGGAATATTATGCAGTCATCAAAAGGAATGAGATCTTGCCATTTGCAACGACGTGGATGGAACTGGAGGGTATTATGTTGAGTGAAATAAGTCAAACAGAGAAAGACATGTATCATATGATCTCATTGATATGAGGAATTCTTAATTGCAGGAAACAAACTGAGTGTTGTTGGAGTGGG
>NC_138376.1:44062592-44136996 GCF_054177405.1 Leptonychotes weddellii | reverse complement strand
GGGCGCCTGGGTGGCTCAGTTGGTTAAGCGACTGCCTTCGGCTCAGGTCATGATCCTGGAATCCTGGGATCGAGTCCCGCATCGGGCTCCCTGCTCAGCAGGGAGTCTGCTTCTCCCTCTGACCCTCCTCCCTCTCATGCTCTCTGTCTCTCATTCTCTCTCTCTCAAATAAATAAATCAAATCTTTAAAAAAAAAAAATTTAAAAACAAACAAAACAGAAAACAAAGTCCTTTAGGCTAATTCTATTGCCATTTTTGCTTCAACACAACTGCAGGATTTAAAAGGCCAGGTTTCCGTGTAGGCTTTCATTATCTCACTGAAGGAAGCCTAACAATCTCTGCTGTGTCCTTGGGTATAGCCGTGAGTCAAATAAAATGTTGCCTTAATTGCACTAGAATGTCCAAAAATCCCAGGGATATGGAAAAGTCCTTCAAGAAGTTTTTCTCCCATTTGAATCCTCACATTCATTCTCTGCTACCCACTAGAATTTTCTTTTTTTCTATTTAAAAAATTGTCAGATATACTTAACATAAAGTTCACCATTTTTGACCATTTTTAAGGATACTGTTTCAGGGGCATTAAGCACATTCACATTGTTGTGCAACCATCACCACCATCCATCTCTGGAACATTTTTCATCCCGCAAAATGGAAACTCCGGACCCATTAAACACTAACTCCCCATTTTCCCCTCCCCTCTGCCTTTGGCAACCACTATTCTACCTTGCATATCTATGAATGTGACTATTTTAGGTACCTTAGATAGTGGAATCATACAGTATTTGTCCCTTTACTCAGCATGATGTCTTCGGATTCATCCATGATGTACTATGTGTCAGAATTTCCTTCCTTTTTAAGGCTGAATAATATTTCATTATATGGTTGTTGTTGTTGTTTAGTTTTTAATTTAAAAAATTTTTAAATTAAATTTTTTTTTGGTAGTCTCCACATCGGGCTCAAACTCACAACCCTGAGATCAAGAGCTGCATGCTCTTCCAACTGAGCCAACCAGGCGCTCAATTTCATTGTATGTTTATAGGACATTTTGTTTATCAGTTCATCTGTTGATGCACATTTCGGTTGCTTCCATTTTTTGGCTACTGTAAATAATGTTGATATGGACATAGTTGTACAAATATCTGTTTGACTCCTTGCTTTCAATTCTTTTGAGTGTTTACCCAGAGGTGGAATTGCTGATCATATGGTAATTCTATTTTTAATTTTGTGAGGGACTGCCAGACTGTTTTCCATAACAGCTGTACCATTTTACATTCCTACTGGCAGTGCACAGGGGTTACGATTTCTCACCATTCTTTGTTTGTTAGTTTTTTGTTTTAAAGCTCTTTAAGTTTGTTTTTGTTTTTAAAATTTTTTTAATTTTTTAATTTTATTTATTTATTTTTTTTAAGATTTCATTTATTTATTTGACAGAAAGAGACACAGTGAGAGAGGGAACACAAGCAGGGGGAGTGGGAGAGGGAGAAGCAGGCTTCCTGTGGAGCAGGGAGCCCGACGTGGGGCTCCATCCCAGGACCCTGGGATCGTGACCTGAGCCGAAGGCAGACGCTTAACGACTGAGCGACCCAGGTGCCCCCCAAATTTTTTTTAAATTAACATATAATGTATTATTTGTTTCAGGGGTACAGGTCTGTGATTCATCAGTCTTACACAATTCACAGTGCTCACCACAACACATACCCTCCCCAATGTCCATCACCCAGCCACCTCACCCCCCAATTTCTTACCATTCTTGCCAACACTTGTTATTTTGGTTTTGTTTTGTTTTTGTTTTATAACAGCCATTCTAGTGGGTGTGAAATAGTATCTCATTGTGGTTTTGATTTGCATTTTACTAATGATGAGTGATATTGAGCCTCTTTTCGTGGACTTATTAGCCATTTGTACATCTTCTTTGGAGAAATGTCTAAGTCCTATGCCCATTTCTTAATAAGGATTAAGAAATTAATTAAGGATTTTCCTTTTCTTTTAAAGGGGGGGGTGTTTCCTTTTCTTTTAAAGGTGGTGAGTACATTAGTCAAGTTTAAGAGACTACCAACCAAATCCTGGAGATAAATCCATTGTCTACTTGACATTAAATTTCTTGTGAATAATCACTATGTTTACATTTACAAAACTATATTGCAATTATATGGTAAAACAAATTTAAATTTTAAATATTTTATTTATTTTTAAAAAGATTTTTTATTTATCTGGGAGAGAACAGAGCATGAGAGAATACGAGTAGGGGGGCAGAGGCAGAGGGAGAAGCAGACTCCCCACTGAGCAGGGAGCCCAATGTGGGGCTCGATCCCAGGACCCTGGGATCATGACCTGAGCCAAAGGCAGGCGCTCAATCAACTGAGCCACCCAGGAGCCCCTAAAATTTAAAAATTTTAATTCTAAGAACTACTGCACGTGAAATAAAATTCACCCACAGAGAAATGTACATAAGAGTACAGTTTGGTGAATTTTCACAAATGAACACGCATGTGTAACTAGGGCCAAGTTCAACAGAAAGAGCCTTACTAACTAACACCTTGGAAATCCCTCACCCAGTCACTATCCTTTTCCTGCCAAGGTAACCATGATTCCAAATTTTAGCAGATAACTTCCCTGTTTTTATGCTGAAGTGGGTTTACTCAGTATGTACTTTTTGCGCCTTTTCTTTTTTTAATTTTTTAATATTTTATTTATTTGTCAGAGAGAGAGAGAGAGAGAGCACAAGCAGGGGGAGCGGCAGGCAGAGGGAGAAGCAGACTCCCCGCAGAGCAGGGAGCCCGATGCGGGGCTTGATCCCAGGACCCTGGACTCATGACCTGAGCTGAAGGCAGACGCTTAACGACTGAGCCACCCAGGCCCCCCTCTTTTCTTTCTTTTAAATTTATTTTGGTGAGTGCATGCACGCACGCTGTCTGCAGGGGAGAGGGGCAGAGGGAGAGAGAGAGAGAGAGAATCCTCAAGCAGACTCCCGGCTGAGTTCGGAGCCTGATCCCAGGACCCCGAGATCAGTACCTAAGCCGAAATCATGAGTCGGCTACTCAACCAACTGAGCCACCCAGGTGACTTGCACCTTACTTTCTATGCTCAAATTTACATTTCTGCAGGTAAGCCATTTCATGTTGGTCCTTTCGGGTCAGTCTTCTCTTTGTTGCACAGCATTCCATTATATGAACACTGTGTGGATTTATTAATTTATTCTGTTGTTTTTGGTCTTTTGGGTTATTTCCATTTGGGGGCCATTCAAACAAATGCAGCTGTGAACATTCTTGTGCCTGTTTGTTGGTGCACCATTAATCCTCGCTGGATTTGTAGAAGTGGACCCTGTTTGCTGGGTCATAGGATAGGCTTCTTTGGTAGATAGTGCCAAATTGTTTTTTATTTTATTTTTAAAGATTTTATTTATTTAACAGAGAGAGACACAGCGAGAGAGGGAACTCAAGCAGGCGGAATGAGAGAGGGAGAAGCAGACTTCCCACCGAGCAGAGAGCCTGATGCGGGGCTCGATCCCAGAATTCTGGGATCATGACCTGAGCCGAAAGCAGACGCTTAACTCTCTGAGTCACCCAGGTGCCCCCAAATTGTTTTTTAAAGGAGTTGTTCTAGTTTACATTTCAGAAGCAAGGTAGATGAATTCAGTTACTCCACATCCTTGTGGTGTGGGAAACAAAGGCAAAAGAAAAAACTAAATTTCCTTACTATCTAGAGCCCACTGACAGGTCCTCGAAATAGGCAGAGTGCCCTTCCTCTAGGAACTCAGCTGCCTCAATGTTAATGCTTTGCTAAGGGGAAAGGGCCATCTTAGCTTAACATTATCCCGCTCCCCCCCCACCCCAGGATCCTATAAGTTTACTTTAACATATAAAAATTCATAAAAAAAAAATAAGAAGATAGCAGGAGGGGAAGAATGAAGGGGGGAAATCGGAGGGGGAGACGAACCATGAGAAACGACAGACTTGAAAAACAAATTGAGGGTTCTAGAGGGGAGGGCTGTGGGGGGATGGGTTAGCCTGGTGATGGGTATTAAGGAGGGCACGTTCTGCATGGAGCACTAGGTGTTATGCACAAACAATGAATCATGGAACACTACATCAAAAACAAATGATGCAATGTATGGTGATTAACATAACAATAAAAATTTTAAAAATATATAAAAATTCCTTTGGAAACTTCCTTTATCTCTAACCCCCATGATACACGTTAGCAATCATCCCCCAAGCATATGGCCCACTGATATACAACTGAAGGGTCTCACGACTGAGGTTGTATTAGATGATAATGACATTTTCCTAACAATAGCTAGCCCCCTCAAGGTCCTAGAAACCTTGCTTCCAAAATTCCTCAGAGACTTACCATCCCTAACCCCCTCTCAACTTGAAAGTATATAATGGGCCACTCCTCATGACCCCAGTGTAGCTCTTTCTGCCCGCCAGTCCTGTGCCTGAGCACGGAAGACCTCTCAAGAATTCTTTCTTAGTCATGAGCTCCAAACCCCAACATTTCCTACATCACTTGGAGTATTTTGCCAACACTTGGTATCTTCCTTTATTCCCTTTTCTATTGTATTTTGAAATATAAAAACAACTCAAGCAAAGTTTAGATTGCTTTTGGGGGGACCTTTTAGTTGTTGGCTTGGTTCTCTCAATTGTTAACCATCTCAGACATCTACTTTGTCCAGCCGCCAGGTGTGGGCTGTGAGTGCGTTTTCGGTTTTGCTCAACATTTTTGCTCACTCTACTCCTTGGATGTCATCGGGCGAAGAAAATAAGGTGTGTGTCCAAGGCGGGGCAAGTCCTCTGGAAAGCTGGTCACTTAGTAGGCGAAACTTAGGCGGACCTTCCTGTCAGTTCTTTACTAGGGTCCACGATCTAGGCGTTCCTGCCCGCCGCTCGTCTCCCCACTGCTACCGGGGCCCGGGAGGCACCGGGAACGCAAAGCAGCCGCCCTCCCCGGCACCAGCCAAAACTGGGGTGGAGCGGGGCGGCGGACCCGGTCCTTGCGGAGCATGCGCAGACCAAGCCCAGCGCATGCTCCGCAGAGCGGCGGGTCCACAGATGAGGGGAGTCGAGTCTCCCGCGCCCCACCGCCCTTGCCGGATTTGCTGCCAAGACGCTTGTTCCGAGCCCTGGCTGCCAATAAAGTTCGTTAAAAAATCATAGTCATTCTTAAAGGAGCGAAGGAAGCCTCGAGCCAGCCAGGCGGCCCCGCCGGGGGAGCGGCGCCCTAGGAGGAGGAGGAGGTGGTGGTGGTGGCGCCGGCGGCGGTAGCGGTTGCGCCGCGACCAGGAGGAGCCGGTCGCGCCGGGCGGGGGACGGTGAGTAGCGGCTTGCACTCCCGGGCAGCGGCGCGGCTCTGACTCGCCCTCTGCAGTGGCTGAGGGCTCCCCCAGCTCTGCTGGGGAGGGACCCGCTTCTTCCCGGGGTCCCGGGATATGCCGTACTCCGGGGACTCTACGTAGAGGGGTGTGGGGGGCAGGGGCCTCCAGGCCCAGGCTCCCATCCCCCGGCCCCGGCCGCTGAGCGCCCGCTCCCCAGCCTCTGAGCGCCGTACCCAAGTTCCGGCTGGAGAAGGTGGGCGGCACTACCTGCCCGGCAGCCGCTCTCAGCACCCAGCGGCCCGGGCTCCCAGGGTGTGAGTCCCTGGAATTGCCCCTTGGGCGGGAAGGAGGGAGACGGAGCGGGGGCGAGGCGCTGGCCTGCAGCCTGGCTGAGCACCCAGCTTCTTGCCCACTCCCAGCGCCCACATGGGGAAGGGGCGACCCAGGCCGGGCGAGACACCAACAAGGAGCGTCAAGTGCCGGGTGCGGTTTGGTCAGGAGGGGGGTCCCAAGCTCTGCCCTGGCTTTTAGAACCCCCTCCTCCCTGCGGCGGGGCCCCCTCCTTCCCGCGGCCCCACCCTTCTCTAGTTTCTTGCTCAGAGACTGCTGGAATATGAATGAGCCAGACTGCACTATTTCATTGATACTGGCTGCCACAGAATTACTTAACTCGGAGAACCAAGGAGCCTTCGGCAGCTCCCAGACGTTAGAACCTGAGGGTGCGTGAGAGAGCATTAACTTCACTATCAGGAGTACCGGTAGAGTCTGAAAGGGTCGTTTCTCTAGGTTTTATGTAACTCCTAACGTGTTCTAGGTAATTTCATTGGACCTAACAAGTTTTTCCCAGTGTTATAAACACAATCGTACCTGTACTTAAGTACCTTTTCTAATTTATTAGACTGCATTGGTTGGAAAAGTTTTTAAAATTAAATTTGGGGAAAACGTATTTAGAAAAGAGTATTTATGCAAAGCATTGCTGTAAGCCTTTAATTATTATACTCAGAATTATCTTATTTTCTAAGAACTTAACTGTTTTGATAGAGTGCATTAAGTCTACAGGGCAGTAGTAGCTGATAATCACCAGACTGGCTGTGTTAAAATCTGATTAGGCTTTTCTTTTTTAAATTTTATTTTTAAAATGATACGGTAAAATTGACTTTTTTTTTTAAGATTTTATTTTATTTATTTGACAGAGAGAGACACAGGGAGAGAGGGAACGCAAGCAGGGGGAGTGGGAGAGGGAGAAGCAGGCTTCCCGCCAAGCAGGGAGCCCCATGCGGGGCTCAATCCCAGGACCCTGGGACCATGACCTGAGCCGAAGGCAGACGCTTAACAACTGAGCCACCCAGGCGCCCCTAAAATTGACTTTTTAAGGGGTGTGCCGTTCTGTGAATTTTAGATTACTGCAGTCACCACGACATTCAGGACATAGAACAGTGCTTATCACCTCCCACCCCAAATTCATGCTATCTTTTTATATCCTTCCCCTAACCCCTGGCAATTACTAAACTTTTCCAGATGTCATATAAGTGGAATCATACAATATGTAACCTTTTGATGCTGACTTCTTTCACTCAGCATAATGCCTTTGAGATTCCTCAAAGTTGAATGTATCAACAATGTCTTCTTTTTTTTATTGCTAAGTAATGTTCCATTAGATGGATGTGCCAGTTTGTTTAAACATCCATCCACTGAAGGACATTTGGAGTGTTTCCAATTCTTGGTGATTATGAATAGAGCTGCTATAAACATTCGTGTACAGGTTTTTGTGTGAACATAAGTTCGCATTTCTGTAGGGTATTGCTAGGAATGAGATTGCAGGGTCATATAAAAGATGTTTAACTTTGTAAGGAACTGTCATGCTGGTTTCCAGAGTGGCTGTTACCATTTTGCATTCTTACCAGCACCGTGTGAGACTACCAATTGTTCCACATCCTTGTAAGCACTTGGTATTGTCAGTAATTTTAAATTTAGCCATCTCATAGGCGTGTAGTGGTATCCCATGGTTTTAGTGTGTCTTAACTAATGACTAATGATTTTGAATATCTTTTTATGTGCTTATTTGGCATATATAATCTTTGATGGGTATCTGGGCAAGAGTATTGCCCATTTTTTAAATGGGTTGTTTGCTTTCTTATGGTTTTTTTTTTTCCTTATGTTGAGTTTTGAGGGTTCTTTATATGTTCTGGATACAAGTTATTTGGTAGATATGTGCTTTGCAAATATTTTCTCGCAGTCTGTAGCTTGTCTTTTCATTCTTTTAACAGTATCATTCACAGAGCAAATGTTTTTAATTTTTGTGAAGTCTAATTTATCAATTTTTCCTTTTGTGGAAATTTTTTTGGTATGATGTCTAAGAACTCTGCCTAACCGCAGATCAACATTTTCAGCTTGTAAAAGATTTCTTCTAAAAATTATTCTTTTACTTTATTTATTTTATTTTATTTTTTAAAGATTTTATTTATTTATTTGAGAGAGAGAGTACCTGAGTACAAGCAGGGGGCAGTTGGGGGAGCAGAGGGAGAGGGAGAAGCAGACTCCCCGCAGAGCAGGGAGCCCCACCCCGGGCTGAATCCCAGGACCCTGAGATCATGACCTGAGCTGAAGGCAGACTTTTAACCGACTGAGCCACCCAGGCACCCCCAGTATCACACTTTGTTAATTAGTATAGCTTTATGGTGTCTTAAAATTGGCTACTATGATTTCCTCCGATTTTATTCTTTTTAAAAATTGTGTTAGCTATTCTAGTTTATCTGCCTTTCCATATAACGTTTAGAATCAGCTTGTCTCAACTGCAGAAAATCCTGCTGGCGCTTTGGAATTGGATTAAACCATGGATTGATTTGGGGAGAAGTGCTGTTTTTACTTTTTTGAGTCTTCCAATCTGTGAACATGGCACAGCTTTTTATTTATTTAGGTCTTTGTTTCATTAGTGATTTATAATTTTCAGCATATAGGTCCTGTACATGTTTTGTTAAATTTATACCAAAGTATTTAATTTTGGGGGAACTTTTATAAATGTCACTTAAAAATTTTGTTTTCATGGGTGGTTGGCTGGCTCAGTTGGAACAGCATGTGACTCTTGATCTTGGGGTTGTGAGTTCCAGCCCCATGTTGGGTGTAGAGATTACTTAAATAAATAAAATAAATTTAAAAAATAAAAATGTACAATTTTTCAAATTTTATGTTGTTAGGGTATAGAAATACAATTCAGTGTTGTGTGTTGCCCTTGTATCCCGTGTCCTTGCTAAACTCATTTATTCGTTCTGGGATTTTTTTTTTTTTTTAATTCCTTGGAGTTTTCTGTAAAGACACTCATGTAATTTGTGAATAAGGGCAGTTTTATTTAATTTTTCTCTAACTTGTAAGAGTTTTATTTATTTTTGTCACCTAGTTTCTGGCTAAGACTTTGTGTATGATGAATAGGAGTACTGAGAGTGAAAATACTTACCTTGTTCTCAGTCTAAAGGTTAAAGCAGTCCGGCTTTCAGGGGCACCTGGCTAGCTCAGTCAGTAGAGCATGCGACTCTTGATCTCTGGGTCATGAGTTTGAGTCCCATGTTGTGCGTAGAGTTTACTTGAAAAAAAAAAAGCAGGCTTTCAGAGTTAAGTATAATGTTAGCTGTGGAGTTTTTTTAATAGATGACATTTATGAGGCTGAAGAAGTCTTCTGTTTCTAGTTTGTGGACTATTTTTCTGACAAACGGATTTGAATTTTGTTATATATTTCCTCTGTTTCAGTTGATATGGTGATGAGGTTTTTCTTTTTTACTTTGTTAATTTGGTAGATTACACTGATTTTTGAGTATTGAACCAGCCTTGCATTCCCAGAATAAAGCCCACTTGGTCCTAGTTATTCTATTTGTATATTCCTAGATTTGATTTACTAATATTTTGTTGAGGACTTTTGTGTGTCCTTGCCAGTTGTTTTTGTTTTGTTTTTTGGTACTGTTTTTGTGTTGGTATCAAAATAATACTGGCTTGGGGCGCCTGGGTGGCTCAGATGGTTAAGCGTCTGCCTTCGGCCCAGGTCATGATCCCGGGGTCCTGGGATCAAGCCCCACATTGGGCTCCTGGCTCAGCAGGGAGCCTGCTTCTCCCTCTCCCTCTGCTTCTCTCCCTGCTCATGCTCTCTCTCTCTCTGTATGTCTTTGTCTCAAATGAATAAACAAAAAAAATAATACTGGCTTTATAAAATAAGTTGGGAAGTATTCCCTTCTCTTCTGTATTCTGGAAGAGAGTGTATATCATTGCTGTCAATTCTTGAAAGGTTTGGTAAAATTCTCCAGTGAAATCACCTGAGCCTGGAGATTTGTCTTTGAGATTTTAAGTTACAAGTTCAATTTCCTTTATAGTTACAGGGCTATTCAGATTATCTATTTCATTTTCAGTGAGTTGTGGTACTTAATGCTTTTTAAGGAATTGGTCCATTTCATCTAAGTTGTCAATTTTTTAAGGGGCAGAGGGAGAGAGTGTGCGGGGCTCCATCTCACGACCCTGAGATCATGACCTGAGCCAAAATTAAGAGTCAGATGCTTGGGCGCCTGGGTGGCTCAGTTGGTTAAGCGACTGCCTTCGGCTCAGGTCATGATCCTGGAGTCCCTGGATCGAGTCCCGCATCGGGCTCCCTGCTCGGCGGGGAGTCTGCTTCTCCCTCTCCCACTCCCCCTGCTTGTGTTCCCTCTCTCACTGTGTCTTTCTCTGTCAAATAAATTAATTAATTAATTAATTAATTAATTAATTAATTTAAAAAAAAAAAGAGTCATATGCTTAACGGACTAAGCTACCCAGGCCTCCCTAAGTTGTCAAATTTATGTGTGTAGAGTTGTTTTGTTACATGATCCTTTTGAGTCTGCAAAGTCCACAGTGACATTCCTGATTTTATTCCTAATACTGGTAATTTGTATCTTCTCTTTTTTTTTTTTCCTGAGTTATTCAGTTTTTTTTTACCTTTAAAGAAAGTTTTTTGTTTAATTTTCCCTATTTTTCTGTTTTCAATTTCAGTGATTTCTGCTTGCTTCTATTATTTCCATCCTTTGCTTTGGGTTTATTTTGCTCTTCTTTTTCTAGTTTCTTGAGGTGAGAGTTTAAATTATTGATTTGAGACTTAACTTCTTTTCTATGGTAAGCATTTAGTGCTATAATTTTCCCTCTCAGCACTACATTAGCTATGTCCCACAAATTTTCACATTTTGTATTTTCATTTTAATTCAGTTTAATTATTTGAAAAAAATGTCTTTTGAGCTTCTTTCTTTGGCCCACAGGTTCTTTAGAAGTTAGAAGTCTGTGTTTTTAGTTTGCATATGTTTGCAGGTTTTCCTGTTATCTTTCTGTTACTGATTTCTAGTTTGATTGCGTTGTAGTCTCATTATTTTAAGTTTATTGAAGTTTGTTTTATGGCCTAGAATCTGTTTTATCTTGGTATATATTTAATGGGTACTTGAAAAAAAAGTATGTTCTGGGGCGCCTGGGTGGCTCAGTCAGATTGTCCGGCTCTTGATTTTGGCTCAGGTCATGATCTTAAGGTTGTAAGTTCAAGCCCCGAGACAGACTCCGTGCAGAGTCTGAGATTTTTTCTCCCTCTCCTTCTGCCTCTCCCCCTGCTTACACTCTTTCTGTCTCTCAATAAATAAATAAAATCTTTAAAAGAAAAAAGTATATTCTGTTGTATGGACAGTTCTATAAATGCCAGTTAGAGGGACGCCTGGGTGGCTCAGTTGGTTAAGCGTCTGCCTTTAGCTCAGGTCATGATTCCAGGGTCCTGGGATCGAGTCCCGCATCGGGCTCCCTGCTCGGTGGGGAGCCTGCTTCTCCTTCTGCCTCCTCTGCCTGCTACTCCCCCTACTTGTGCTCTCTCTCTCTCTGACATAAATAAATAAAATCTTTAAAAAAAATGCCAATTAGATTCTGATAGTTTTATTGTGTTATTAGACTTTCATTTTGTTTTATTGTAGTGTTTTTGAGTATATCTCTTTGCATAACTTTTTTTTTTTTTTAAAGATTTTATTTATTTGAGAGAGAGTGGGAGAGTGCATGAGTTGGGGGAGGGGCCGAGGAAGTGGGAGAAGCAGGCTCCATGGTAAGCTTGGAGCCAGATGCGGGGGCTTGATCCCAGGACCCCGAGATCATGACCTGAGCCTAAAGCAGACTCTTAACTAACCAAACCACCCAGGTGCCCCTCTTTGTGTAACTTCTTTAGTGGTTGCTCTAGGTATTATACTGTATACACTACATATATATAATTTATCACAATCCGTTGGTGTCAACATTTTACCAGTTCAAGGGAAGCATAGAAATCTTACCTCCCTTTACATTCCGTTGACCTCTCCCATTTATAATTAATTATGTTAAATATTTTCTCTACACATATTGAAAACCACACAGTTGTGTTTGAGTCAAACATAATTTAGAATGCTCAAGAGAAATCTGTTGTATTTACCTGTATTTTTGCTCCTACCACATTCTTCTTTTCATTCTGATACTCTATTTTTTTACATCATTTAATTATGTTTGAGGTGGACACCTAGAACCTATACTTTAACAAATCTTCCTAGATGATTCTTATGATTGTGCAAGTTTGTGAAGCACTAGGGACAATTATTGAGACTCCATGAGGAGCGGAGAGGAATGTTCTTCATGTTTCAGACTTGTTTTGTGTAGTGGTGGTATAGATGGATTTTCAGTTAAGGGAGTTGGAATATAATATTATAACATATAACAGTAGTCAGGAACTTAACTAGTAATTTTCCTAAGAAATTGACTTTCTGTTCTTTTCAGTCTAAAATGCAAGCAGTACACATTGTATTACTTTCATTATATGAGTAACTGTAACTAGTCTGAAACTAAAGAACGAATGTGTGGTATAAGATTATTTGTGAAGGAGTCATTGTAACCTGAACAGTAAGAGTCCAGTGCTGTTACAGTTGTATATTATTACACAAAATCTTTCTTTGGGGTGCTTTTCTAGGGATATTAATTATTACCTGTGAGATCGAACAAGCAGTTTCCTTAGATTTTGTATTTGTTGCCCATGTGGGGTAACTGTGGAGGATTTATTATGTTGTATAAAACTAAACTACCATTTTTTGAATGCTTAATTTTCTTTTTTTTTTTTTAAGATTTTTATGTATTTATTTGTTAGAGAGAGAGAGAGAGCACAAGCAGGGGGAGCGGCAGGCAGAGGGAGAAGCAGGCTCCCTGCTGAGCAAGGAGCCCGATGCGGGGCTCGATCCCAGGACCCTGGGATCATGACCTGAGCCGAAGGCAGATGCTTAAACCGACTGATGAGCCATCGAGGCGTCCCTGAATGCTTAATTTGCACTATGCTAAGTTCTTTATATGTACCATTGATCAACAATCTTCTGAGGTAGATATCCTCAGTTAAACTGAAGCCTAAAGAGGTTAGCCAGTAACGTCACTTAGAGCACAGAACTAGTAAGTGGCAGCTTTCAATCAGACCTCAATTCTAACACTGCAGTCTTAGTCTTAGTCTCATTGAAAGGTAGAACTACGTAATCTAGGCATTTATTAATACCTGATGTCATATATTGTGTGCTATTGTTCAGGATTCAAAAGTGAATGATGTTATTGTACCTCCTTTCAATGAATTTACATGATATAAACAGGGTGGTAAGGGGACCTCCATCATGGAAAAATTCTTGCAATGCACTATAGTTATTTCTTCATAAAACAATTATGGCTTATTTTGTACAATTTTTGGGGTGCCTGGGTGGCTCAGTCTTTTAAGCGTCTGACTCTTGGTTTCAACTCAGGTCATGATTTCAGGATCCTGGGATCCAGCCCCAGGTCCGGCTCCGCGCTCAGCAGAGAGTCTGCTTGAGATTCTCTCCCTCTCCCTCTGCCCCTCCCCCTGCTCGCACACATTCTCTCTCAAATAAATAAATCAGTTTTTAAAATTATAATATTTTGGGGCACCTGGGTGGCTCAGTCGTTAAGCGTCTGCCTTCGGCTCAGGTCATGATCCCAGAGTCCTGGGATGGAGCCCCGCATCGGGCTCCCTGCTCAGCGGGAAGCCTGCTTCTCCCTCTCCCATTCCCCCTGCTTGTGTTTCCTCTCTTGCTGTGTCTCTCTCTGTCAAATAAATAAATAAAATCTTAAAAAAAATAAAATAAAATTGTAATATTCTGTACAATTTCTATGTTATGAAACATAATTTCATTTTAAACCACAGATTTGAGAAGATCTGATCACCTGGATTAAAGTTGGTTCAGAAGCCTTTTCAACTGCAAAAATGTTGGAGGAAGATATGGAAGTGGCCATCAAGATGGTGGTTGTAGGGAATGGAGCAGTTGGAAAATCAAGTATGATTCAGCGATATTGCAAAGGCATTTTTACAAAAGACTACAAGAAAACCATTGGAGTTGATTTTTTGGAGCGACAGATCCAGTATGTACTTGGCTACTTTATCCCCTCAGTTTTGATTTGTGAACTCTATCCCAGGGTTTCACTGGAATAATACTAATTGCAGTACAGTCCAAGGTTAGGATCCAGTCTGATGGCAGTGGCTAATGAGACAGTTGGTGGTGTTTTCAAATACTCAGTCCTGTGTGTATCTTTTTTTTTTTTCTTTTTCTTTTTCCATTCTCTTTAATGTTTAAAGTTTTTATTTACATTCTAGTTAGTTAACACATTCCTGTGTGTATTTTTATCCTTCTGTCTTTTTTTCACCTTTCATCTATTTTCCCTTCCTCATTTCCCCTCTTTTTTCATAATTCCTTCCCCACCCTTTCTATCTTGTATCGGTTTTATATTTATTGGTGGCACCTTTCATACTTCTTAAACACAAACTGATGCTTGACTCTAATGAGATTTCTGTCCACTACAAGCTCAACTTGGAGATTTTGCAGGTTCAGTTCCAGACCACCGCAAAAAGCGAGTCAAATGAATTTTTTTGGTTTTGCAGTGCATGTAAAAGTTATGTTTACATTATACTGTAGTCTGCTAGGTATGTGATACCATTATGTCTAAAAAAAATAATGTACATGCCTTCATTTAAAAATACTTTATTGCTAAAAAATGGTAAGCATCCTCTGATCTTTCACCAAGTCTGAATCTTTTTGCTGGTGAAGAGTCTTGCCTCGATGTTGATGGCTGCTGACTGATCAATCAGAGTGGTGGCTGCTGAAACTGGGGGTGGTTGTGGTGATTTTTTAACATAAGACAACAGTGAAGTTTGCCTCATTTATTCACTCTACCTTTCAGGAATGATTTCTCTATAGCATATGATGCCATTTGATGGCATTTTACCCACAGTAGAACTTCATTCAAAATTGGAGTCGATTCTCTCAACCCCTATTGAATCACTGTATTGTATACCTGAAACTAATGTAACACTGTATGCTAGCTATACTGGAATTAAAATTAAAAACTTAAAAAAAAATTCTCTCAAACCCTGCTGCTACTTGATCAACTAAGTTTATTTAATATTCTAAAGCCTTTGTTGTCATTTCAACAGTCTGCACAGCATCTTCACCAGGAGTAGATTCCATGCCAAGAAACCACTTTCTTTGCTCGTTCATAATAAGCAACTCCTCATCTGTTTAAGTTTTATCACATGATTGCAGCAATTCAGTCACATCATCAGTCTCCACTTCTAATTCCAGGTCTCTTGCTGTTTCCACCCATTCTTCAGTTACTTCCTCCATAGAAGTCTTGAACCCCTCAAACTCATCTATGAGAGTTGGAATCTACTTCTTCCAAAGTCTTGTTGATGTTGATATTTGATCTCTTCCAGTGAATCATGAATGTTCTTAATGGCATCTAGAATGGTGAATCTTTTTCTATAAAGTTTTCAATCTTCTTTGCCTACATCCATCAGAGGAATCACCATCTGTGGCAGTTATAACCTTACACAGTGTATTTCTTAAATCATAAAGGCTTGAAAGTCAAAATTACTTCTTGATCCATGGGCCACAGAATGGATGTTGTGGTAGCAGACATGAAAACAACATTCTCTCACTGTACATCTCCATCAGAGCTCTTGGGTGACCAGTCCATTGTCAATGAGCAATCAAATTTTGGAGGAATTTTTGTTCTCAGCAGTAGGTCTCAACAGTGTGCTTAAAATATTCAGCAAACCATCATGTAAACAGATGTGAGTAGTAAATTTAGCATAATTCTTAAAGGCCCTAGAATTTTCAGAATGGCAAATAAGCATTGGCTTCAACTTAAAGTTACCAGTGGCATTAGCCCCTAACAAGGGAGTCAACTTGTCCTTTGAAGCTTTGAAGCCTGGCACTGACTTCTCTCTAGCTATGAACATCCTTAATGCCAACTCTCCAGTAGAAAGCTGTTTCATCCACCCTGAAAATCTGCTGTTTAGTGTAGCACCTTCAGGAATTCTCTTAGCTAGAGCTTCTGGGTAAGCTGCCGCAGCTTCTACATCAGCACCTGCTTCTTCACCTTGTACTTTTACGTTCCACAGGCAGCATCTTTCCTTCAACCTCATGAACCCTCCTCTGCTAGCTTCAAACTTTTCTTCTGCACCTTCCTCACCTCTCTCAGCCTTCAGAGAATTGAGGAGAGTTAGGACCTTTCTCTGGATTAAGCTTTGGTTTAAGGGAATGTGTGGCTGGTTTTATCTTCTCTCCAGATCACCAAAACTTCCTCCATACAGCAGTGAGGCTGTTTTGCTTTCTTATCACCTGTGTGTTCCCTGGAGTAGCACATTTATTTATTTGTTTGTTTGTTTATTAAAGTAATCTCTACACCCAACTTGGGGCTCAAACTCATGACCCTGAGATCAAGAGTCGTATACTCTACTGACTGACCCAGCCAGGTGCCCCTGGAGTGGCACTTTTAATTTCCTTCAAGAACTTTTCCTTTGCCTTCACAACTTGGCTACCTGGCACAAGAGGCCTAGCTTTCAGCTTATCTCAGCTTTCAACATGCTTTCCTCACTAAGCTTAATCATTTCTAGCTTTTGATTTAAAGTGAGAGATGTGTGGCTTTTCCTTTCACTTGAACACTTAGAGGCCACTGTAGGGCTATTAATTGGCTTGATTTCAGTATTGCTATGTCTCAGGGAATAGGGAGACCCAAGAAAAGGGAGGGAGATGGAGGAAGGGCTGGTTGGTGGAACAGTGTGAGCACACACGACAGTGATCCACTGAGTTGTCCATCTTATGTGGAAGCAGTCTCTGGCACCCCAAAACCATTATAATAGTAACATGAAGATCACTCATTAGAGATCACCATAACAAATATAATAATGAAAAAATTTGAAAAATTGTAAGAATTACCAAAATGTGGCACAGAGACACAAAGTGAGAAATGCTGTTGGAAAAGTGGTGCTGATAGAATTGCTGAATGCAGGGTTGCCATAAACCCGCAATTTGTAAAAAAAAAACAACAACAACAAAAAACAGTCTCTCTTAAGCACAGTAAAGCAAAGTGCAATGAAACAAGGCATGCCTGTTTTATTTGGAAGGACAGTTACCTGTCTCTCAGAACAGTTTTCAACTATTATAGGATCCTAAGACTATCTCAAAGTTAGAGAATTAATAATTTGTTTTAAAGAAATAAGAGCAGATTTGGCAGGACTAAATACTCCAAAGAAAAGGAAATCTTTTTTTTTTTTTTTAAAGATTTTATTTATTTGACAGAGAGAGCACAAGCAGAGGGAGAGGGAGAAGCAGGCTCCCCGCTGAGCAAGGAGCCCGATGCGGGACTCGATCCCAGGACCCTGGGATCATGACCTGAGCCGAGGGCAGACGCTTAACGACTGAGTCACCCAGGCATCCCCCTATTGCCTTCTTTTATAAACACTTCTGTGTTTACTTCCTTTCTCAGATATTTTGAGGATTCATTTTAAGCCTTCATGATGTTCATTTTTATATTTGTTATCTGAACCAAATTAATATTTTAAATATACAGGTGATCCTCAATATTTGTAGATTCCATAGTTATACTTTAAGGTTCTCATTGTTTATAGGTTCCATATTTGCAACTGATCTACTTGCTAAAATCTATTTGTATCCCCAGAGTCAATACTCCCAGTGCTTTGGTGGTCATTCGTGGATATGCACAGAGCAGTAAATATTTGCTACCCTACATACACATTCTCAGCTTAGGTCGAACAAGGCTACCCGCTTCCTTCTTTCTTCATCCCTCACACTATAACCAAGTGTTTTCTCATGTCTGTTTTTGTGCCACATTTTTGTACTTCTTGTTGATGATGTCGCTGTTTAAAATGGCCCCCAAGCATAGTGCTGTCTAGTTTTCCTAAGTACAAGAAGGCTATGATGTGCCTTATAGAGAAAATATGTATGTTAGGTACACTTCATTTACGCATGAGTTACAGTGCTATTGGCCTTGAGTTCAATGTTAATGAATTAACAATATGTATTAAATAAGTTATCTTTAAACAGAACCACAAAAAAACACAACAAGGTTATGTATTGATTCGTTAGGGAAAATGTAACTAGGGGTCACAGGAACCTAACCCTGTATTTGCCCTAGGAGCAGTGTTTCAGTATTTGATAATTCAGTGTTTGCAGTGACTTTATAGATGTAACTACTGTGAATAAGGCAATGCACTATATGACAAAATAAGAGTAAATTTCTAAGTTGTAGGGCAACCAAGCTGCTTTTCTTCCTCCCTTCTTTCTTTTCTTCCTTTTTTGCTTCTTTCCTTTCTTATTCTTATTCTATCACTTGTGACCTGAATGTTATAGCAAGAGGAGAGCAAGTACTGACCTAAGGGAATCCCCTTCCCCGTGCTGCTAGTCCTGGAACCACCACTGTCTGTGACTGTTGTTAAAGGAGAAAACATGACAGGTAAACTCAAATCATGTAGGAAGTTACAGCTTTGGGGGAGTGTCTTCACCCCTTTAGTTTCACTGCTGGTAGTGGTGTCAGCACTTAAAATCACTCAGACTTTTTCAGAGTGGAAACCAACAGTGTAGTTTTAAAACCTTCCGACGTGAAAAACAGAAATATGCACAAAGCTATGTTACTAAAGATGTTTTCTTTACATATGAAATGAATTCATCTCTTGTTTCAGAGTTAATGATGAAGATGTCAGACTGATGTTGTGGGATACAGCAGGTCAAGAGGAATTTGATGCAATAACAAAGGCCTACTATCGAGGTAAATTGTGGGGTTTGTTTGGGCATGTTCTTTCGGCTAAACAAAGAGCTTCACTTTATTCCACATAGAAGGGTTTCTTTATAAGAAGACTTGAATTAATTTCAGAGTATTTTTAAAAACCTCTTAGGTCATTATTCTCCTAATGATCTTGTTGAGTGGCAAATAACGCTGTGTACTATAGTTTGTCTCTGCCTTGGAATTATTATAGGCATTCCCAGTTCTTTTTTTTTTTTTTAAAGATTTTATTTATTTATTTGACAGAGAGAGACACAGCGAGAGAGGGAACACCAGCAGGGGGAGTGGGAGAGGGAGAAGCAGGCTCCCTGATGAGCAGGGAGCCCAATGCGGGGCTCGATCCCAGGACCCTGGAATCATGACCTGAGCCGAGGGCAGACGCTTAACGACTGAGCCACCCAGGCGCCCGGCATTCCCAGTTCTAATCAGTTAGAAATTGCTCAGTGCCTATTTCCGACCACATGGAGATGACTCTATGGTCAGAGAGTGGAAACTGGCATGAAAAAGTAAAGTTCCTGCAAATAAGATGACACTTTGTTAAGATGCATGAAATTGCGGGGATAAAGCCGTCTCAGTGCTCTAAGAGTTCAGAGAAGTGTGAGATACACGTAAAAGGAAAGAACTCCAGCTGTAGCACTTAAGAGTCTAAAATGTGGGGTTAAATTCCTCAAGGAAAGCTGAAATTTCTAAATGGAAATTTCTAAAGTTTCCGTTAATATTTTCCTCTAAAATTTTGTCCTTTTGGGACGCCTGGGTGGCTCAGTCGGTTAGGCGCCTGCCTTGGGCTCAGGTCATGGTCCCAGGGTCCTGGGATTGAGCCCCGCATCAGGCTCCCCGCTCAGCGGGAAGCCTGCTTCTCCCTCTGCCTGCTGCTCTCCCTGCTTGTGCTCTCTCTCTCTCTCTGGCAAATAAATAAATAAAATAAAAAAAGTTTAAAACAACCAAAGAAGTTGCCTTTCTGACTTGGTACCAGGGAAACCTGACTTCCACTGCCTCCTCTAAGAAGACATTTTGGTTTCTTGAGAAATTAAGAGAGGTACACCTCTCAGGTATCATTCTAATGGTGCCACCACTACTTCTCATTCTATTTACTGTGTCCTTAAAGCCTTCCCAGGGGCAGTAGTTTTGACTGTTGCTCTCCTGTGGATGCTAGTTTGGATCTTGAGCACCTGTAACATGGCGTGAGGCAGGAATTATGTTCTTACGGCTCAAAGCTCTTAGACTAGATGGCATTTTTATCAAATTATTAATTTCATGAGCATTGGCACTATTGATTAACAGGCCCGAAAACTAAAGTTAATTCTTAAATTTTTTAATTTTTTTTTTAGATTATTTGAGAGAGAGAGAGAGAGCAGCTCACAAGTGGGGAGGAGAGGGAGAAGCAGGCTCCCTCCCCACTGAGCAGGGAGTCCAATGTGGGGCTCCATCCCAGGACCCTGGGATCATGACCTGAGCCAAAGGCAGATGCTTAACCAACTGAGCCACCCAGGCACCCTAAAGTTAATTCTTGAGTAAAAATTATTTGTATTTTCTTAGTGGGGTTATTACCACCATACCTCTTCACCCCATTCATACAGAAAGAAAACAAAACAAAAAACCCTAGGGGACATATAAAAAAATAGTAGGAGTACATGAGATTTTCATCATTTTTACCTAGCTTTTTTTCTCTAAATTCTCAGCATGAAATATGTGTTCTTTTGTGAGGAAAAAAGATAGCTTGGGTTCTCCCCCGCCTTTTTTTTTTAAGATTTTATTTATTCATTTGAGAGAAAGAGGGAGAGAGCAGGGGGGAGGGGCAGAGGCAGAGGGAGAAGCAGACTTCCCGCTGAGCAGGGAGCCAGATCCCAGGACCCTGGGATCATTACCTGAGCAGGTGCCCCACAAAGGTATCTTTCACATCCTTCATGTGTCTGAGGCTCACAGGAGTCCTGTAAGGCTAGCAGAGTAGGTAGAGTTATCCCCACTTCACTGATATGGAAGCAAACGGAGAAGAGGAGAGGTTTACCCATGATCATGTGACTAGGGAGGAGTAGGGCTGAGCCTTGGCTCTTTCAAGCCACTTCTCTGAATCACATACTCCATGTTCTCTGTCATTTATTTGTGGGACTTCCTCTCAAAGCACGAAGTCTGTAGTCTACTTTATTATTATTTTAAATATTTTATTTACTTGTCAGAGACAGAGAGCACAAGCAGGGGGAGCGGCAGGCAGAGGGAGAAGCAGGCTTCCCGCTGAGCAGGGAGCCCGATGTGGGGCTCGATCCCAGGAGCCTGGGATCATGACCTGAGCTGAAGGCAGACGCTTAACCACTGAGCCACCCAGGCGCCCCGGGTCCTTGGTTTTAAAAAAAAAAAAACCAAAACAGACCAGGTAGCTAAAAATATTTTTATTTCCTCTGTAGTTGAGGAATTAATGCTTTCTTAAATTTTATCCCATGAGACTATGGGATGTTCAACATTATTATCTTTTAATTTTTAAAATTTGACTCATCTGGCTTGTTGTGTGCTTCTTGTTTAGTACTTTTTAAGTGTCCACAAATCAGAGTTTCTCTTAACAATGTCTGCAAAAACATTCTTTGCCAGAAACTAAAAAGAGGACCCATAATTGTTAGTATTTACTTGTTTTATCTTAATTTACTGTGGGTGATGTTTAAATTTTTTTCCGCTTTGTTTCATTTAGACTACAAGGCTTCAAACAGCTTTGGTTTCCCTACACTTAACATTTTATTTTATTCTTATTTTTTATTTATTTATTTTTAAAGATTTTATTTATTTATTTGACAGAGAGAAACACAGTGAGAGAGGGAACACAAGCAGGGGGAGTGGAAGAGGGAGAAGCAGACCTTCTGCTGAGCAGGGAGCCCAATGCGGGACTCGATCCCAGGACCCTGGGATCATGACCTGAGCCGAAGGCAGATGCTTAAAGACTGAGCCATCCAGGCGCCCCCATTTTATTTTATTTTTAAAGATTTTATTTATTTGCGAGGGAGAGGGAGAAGCAGACTCGTGACCTAAGTCCAAGACAGATGCTTAACCAACTGAGCCACCCAGGCGCCCCTATACTTAACATTTTAACTTAAAGTTGATCTTAAGCTTATAAATAGATTATCTCTTACAAGCTTTTCTTAAGAGGTTATGTGTGGTGGTGAGCACTGTGTATTGTGTAAGACTGATGAATCACAGACCTGTACCCCTGAAACAAATAATACATTATATGTCAAAAAAAAAAAAGGCTTTTCGGGCGCCTGGGTGGCTCAGTCATTAAGCGTCTGCCTTCGGCTCAGGTCATGGTCCCAGGGTCCTGGGATCGAGTCCCATATCGGGCTCCCTGCTCCGCAGGAAGCCTGCTTCTCCCTCCTACTCCCCCTGCTTGTGTTCCTGCTCTCACTGTGTCTCTCTCTGTCAAATAAATAAAATCTTTTAAAAACAAAAAAAGGCTTTTCTTAAAATGTAATTTTTTTAGTTCAACCATGTTAAAACGGCAAAGAACATAGGATACTGAGACAGGTCTTATGTTTCATCTTCTTTTTCTAAGTTATAAGAATAAACATCACATCCCAAAATGAATTAAGTAATAGAAAGTGGCAATTATATGTAAATTTGGGAAATGGCATATTGAATATTCTTATATGCTTTCCTTTGAGGTTCCATCAGAATGCTTTTGGTTGCTGAGAACAGAAAAGCAACCTCAAACTAACAAACTACAAAGAAAAGTGGAAGTAGCGTAGCTTTTAGTTATAGTTTGTTCTTACTGTAACCCCACTGATTCTCCTAACTTGCCTCATTCCCAGTGTAGGGTTCCTCATGCTGATTTTCCTTTTGGTTGCAAGATTGCTACCATCAGCAATGGAAGCCACATGCTTTGGTTCACGTCCTTGGGGGGAAAGAGTTAATTCCCACAACAATGGATCAAAAGTCCTGA
This sequence comes from Leptonychotes weddellii, assembly GCF_054177405.1. NCBI lineage: Eukaryota > Metazoa > Chordata > Mammalia > Carnivora > Phocidae > Leptonychotes > Leptonychotes weddellii. The sequence continues at coordinate 44,114,638 of NC_138376.1, read as the reverse complement.
GCTTTTATCTGATTAGATCACCCTTGACCAGATCACTGTAAGTAGTTAGAGGAATGTGATTACCCTAATTGGCTTGGTGCACTTAGGGCCTACTCCCCCGGAGCAGAGGGTAGGTTCAGCCTGCCTAAACCATAGGCTACTATACAGTAAGGGAGAGGTGTTCTCAGGGAGGGAGGGTAATTGGACGCCAGCTAGGCAACTGGGTAATCATCTGCTACTAGTGTAGATTCAAATATGATGATATAATTAAATAGAAACGAAGATTAGGAAGAGAATGTAAGGGCTGGGAAAAATGCATTAAGATATCAATTTATTGATGGAAACACCATGCCTTATAAAATTAGGACTTACTGATTTATGTCCTAGAAATGTATTATTCAAAATACATAAAAATTTTAAAAATTTATATTTAAAGAAGAAAAATTTTATTATAATTCATTTAAAAGACCTACCATAAAAAACCATTGTTTAAAGGCACAGTTAGGGGCGCCTGGGTGGCTCAGTCGTTAAGTGTCTGCCTTCGGCTCAGGTCATGATCCCAGGGTCCTGGGATCGAGCCCCGCATCGGGCTCCTTGCTCGGTGGGGAGCCTCCTTCTCCCTCTCCCACTTCCCCCTCCCCCTGCTTGTATTCCCTCTCTCACTGTATCTCTCTCTGTCAAATAAATAAAATCTTTAAAAAAGAAAAAATAAAGGCACAGTTATATTTTTAGAATGCTGCATTAATTGTATAGTGAGACATGTTGAAACATGACTTTGTAAAGAACAGAACACAGATCACATTAGAAACCCTTATGGGATCCCAAGTGACTCCTCTTAAATTCTTAAGAAATCCACCCTAGGCAGTAGAAGCCATACTTAGTACAGAAAGTTATGTACAATATAAAACATTTTCATTGTGGTTTTTTTTACTGTGATTTGTTTCTAAGAAAAAAATGTTTTTGACTAACAATATGGAGAAATGAAGTTATAGACTTGAGGCCTATTATGTGAGATTATGCTCATAAATAGAAGGAAACATTTTTTTTAAGGATCATCTTTCACGAATGTAAGTGAATATAAATTGTTGGAAATGAAATGGCTCTGGACAAGAAGCTGTTTATAAATTTCTGTTATAAATGCAAAAATTAAGGAACAACAGAATTAGACTATGCAAGTCCTTTAGATTTGTTTTAAATTATGTGAGTGTGGAATCTGTGATAGATTGGTTCATTAATTTGTGTGCTTCACATTATATAGAGTGTAACAAGAATAAGGGACAGGCATTTAAAATCTAGAATAATATATATGTAATTATAAAGCCTCTGTTTCTGATTGGCCTGCTCTACTAAATTTTGTGCCATCTTATATAGAGCATTGTTTTTTATTTTTTTTATTTTTTTATTATTTTTTTTAAGATTTATTTATTTATTTGAGAGAGAGAGAATGAGAGAGAGAGAGCACATGAGAGGGGAGAGGGTCAGAGGGAGAAGCAGGCTCCTTGCTGAGCAGGGAGCTCAATGAGGGACTCGATCCAGGGACTCCAGGATCATGACCTGAGCCGAAGGCAGTCGCTTAACCAACTGAGCCACCCAGGTGCCCTAGAGCATTGTTTTTTAAATTGTTGTGTGCACATGAATCCCCTGGGGAACTTGTTAAAATGCAGTCTCTAATTTAGTAGATCTGTGGGTGGCTCTAAAATTCTGCATTTCTGCAACCTCCCCGTGACCCTGATGCTGCTGGTCCTCAGCCACACTCGCAAGACTAGAGACCATCTTTTAGGGTCTTTCAGAATTTGAGGACAGAGTTACTCTCTAAACATTATGTGTCTTGAGTTTTTTCTGAATTGCATTCAGAAATAGTAACTTTTTTTTGAAAGATCTTAATTAGAAATAAATTGCCAACGAACTATGAGAGACGATGGACTCTGAAAAACAAACTGAGGGTTCTAGAGGGGAGGGGGGTGGGAGGATGGGTTAGCCTGATGATGGGTATTAAAGAGGGCATGTTCTGCATGGAGCACTGGGTGTTATACACAAACAATGAATCATGGAACACACTACATCTAAAACTAATGATGTAATGTATGGGGATTAACATAACAAAAAAATTTTAAAAAATTTATAAATGAGAAAAAAAAAGAAATTGCCAGTGGTAATCTTATAATTATATATAATTATATATATATAAAAATTATATATATATAAAAAATAACGCTTAACTGAGCCACCCAGGTGCCCCAACAAAGTAACTTCTAATGGTGTGATTCTTAGAGTATGTAGTATTGAAGGAAGATTGACTAGTAGGAGAACAAAGGTCTTTTTAAAATATACAGTTAGAGAACAGTGGCTGCCTGTAATATCAAGGGCGTAAGATATGTCCAAATGACTGCATCAGAGAAATTAAAGCATTATTAACATTTTTTTAAAACTTTATTAATTTTCTTTTTTTTTTTTTAAAGGTTTTATTTATTTATTTATTTGAGACAGAGAGAAGGAGAGAGAGAGAGCACATGAGAGGGGGGAGGGTCAGAGGCAGAAGCAGGCTCCCTGCCGAGCAGGGAGCCCGATGCGGGACTCAATCCAGGGACTCCAGGATCATGACCTGAGCCGAAGGCAGTCGCTTAACCAACTGAGCCACCCAGGCGCCCTACTTTATTAATTTTCTTAAAGATGACTGGTACCAACACAGAACTGGAGGTCAAAGGAAGAAAAAGAAAGGATAACAGTATAGGATCATTTTTCATTAAGAATATTTATAGGGTGGGGCGCCTGGGTGGCTCAGTCGTTAAGCATCTGCCTTCGGCTCAGGTCATGATCCCGGGTTCCTGGGATCGAGCCCTGCATCAGGCTCCTCGCTCAGCGGGAAGCCTGCTTCTCCCTCTCCCACTTCCCCTGCTTGTGGTTCCCTCTCTCGCTGTGTCTCTCTGTGTCAAATAAATAAATAAAAAATCTTAAAAAAAAAAAAAAAAAGAATATTTATAGGGGCGCCTGGGTGGCTCAGTCAGTTAAGCGTCTGCCTTTGGCTCAGGTCATGATCCCAGGGTCCTGGGATTGAGCCCCACGCCGGGCTCCCTGCTTAGTGGGGAGTCTGCTTCACCCCCTCCTTCCCATTCGTGCTGTGTCTCGCTATCTCTGTCTCTCTCAAATAAATAAAATGTTAAAAAAAAAGAATATTCATAGTAGTTGATATGTTGAACAGAGTTCATGGAGATACCAAAATGCAACTTCTGTTTTTGTCTGTCACCATCCCTTTGTTTTTAGTAGGCAGTAGGGGGAGGGGAAATTCTTTCTTGTCCCTCGAAGAAAACTCCCTTTAGCTCATGTCTTTTCTGGTCACTCTTAAGTAGTTTTTCTCAACTGCCTCATAGTTATTTCTAGTCATAAACATAATCTCATTTTGGTAGTTAGAATAGCCAGTCTTGTGCATTAATGAAAACTACAAATATAATTTAGCATTAAATCTCTTATCTTCTCTGGGGTTTTAGTAGGCCAGTTAGTATCTGTGGTCTGGGAAGAAAATGTTGGTTGCTTCCATCCTCTCACTTGTCTTTGACTTGCTGGAGGTGTGTCTTTCTTCTCCGCAGTCAGGCCCAGGAGGAAATGGAATTGGGAGACAAAAGCACTCTTTTTTTTTTTTAAAGTAATCTGTCTGCCCAACATGGGGGCTCAAACTCACAACCCCGAGATCAAGAGTTGCATGCTCTACCTACTGAGCCAGCCAGACGCCCCAGACAGGAGCACTGTTACGGGTGGTATTGTCTGATGTTAGGGCCGTCTGGGTGGCAGGTGTTCCAAGATGATTCTTTCTCTAGGAGATTGTCCTGGATTCCTCCAAGGTTCCCATTTTTGGGGATATTTGTTTTGGGCACATGTATGTTTGATTCTTGCAGTTGCTTTTCCTCCTTGCTGCCCTTTGTGAGAGTTGCCTTCCACCTCTACCCTCCTTTATGCTAAACTCCCGTCATCCAATAAGCAGTCCTATGGGACATGAGTTAAAATGATCCCATTTTCTCTGAGATGTGGTTCACCTCTATCCATATGAAATTCGTGTGCACTCTTTGTCTTGCCATTGGCAGGATCGCAGTTACTCCCAAAGGCAACTCTTCTTTTTGTCTGTTGGTCTTGCCTTTTTGCTGTCATTCCCAGCCACTGCATCTTCCTTAGGCTTGAATCAAGGCACCCTCAGTCCAGAGTGTCCCCCAGTTGCTGGGAACACATACCAGGCTACTTAAGTGGTCTTGCTGAGGTCCATTCCTTCTAGATTGAGATGAGGGAGGTAATGATAGTACTCTCCCCCATAGCACCCCACCTTAAAAGAGAGAGAAAGGGGTCACCTGGGTGGCTCAGTCGGTTAAATGTCTGACTCTTGATTTGGGCTCAGGTCATGATCTCAGGGTCATGGGATGGAGTCCCATGTTGGGCTCCCTGCTCAGCGGGGAGTCTGCTTGTACCTCTCCCTCTGCTCCCCCCCCCACTCTTTCTCTCTCTCAAATAAGTAAATAAAATCTTTTAAAAGAGAGAGAGAATGGTTGGTGTGGACAGCACTTTCTCAAAAGAAATCCTTTCCCCTTCTTCTCAATTCTTAAAAAAATAATTTCTTGGGGGACGCCTGGGTGGCTCAGTTGTTGGGCGTCTGCCTTCGGCTCGGGTCGTGATCCCAGGGTCCTGGGATCGAGCCCCACATCGGGCTCCCTGCTTCGCGGGAAGCCTGCTTCTCCCTCTCTCACCCACCCTGCTTGGGTTCCCTCTCTCGCTGTGTCTCTCTCTGTCAAATAAATAAATAAAATCTTTAAAAAAATAATAATAATAATAATAATAATTTCTTGGAGTGCTTGTGAGGGAGTTCCAAAGTTGTATAATGGATTTATGGGCATTTCCTTTGCAAATTCTGCAAAGAATGATCTTTCCACACATATTTGGAATCTGGTATTTGTCATCTGCTTAGTTTTTTTATATATTATTATTAAAATATACTTCGTCTAAGAGTTGTTTTTTTTTTTAAGTTGAAGTAAATAGTTGAAGTAAATATTAGAGTTCAAGTAAATATAAATTTACTTACTAGTATCTAGTGTGATCTTGTCAGTGTTGAGGTTTTTTGTTTTGTTTTTTTGAGAAAGAGAGAGAGAGGTGGGGGAGAGGGAGAGGGAGAGAGAATCTTAAGTAGGCTCAAGCATGGAGCCAGACACGGGGCTCGATCTCACGACTCTGAGATCATGACCTGAGCCAAAATCAAGAGTCTATGACACTCAACCGACTGAGCCACCCAGGTGCCCCTGGTCAGTTTTATCTCTTCTTAAATTCCTGGAAAGTGTTAAGGTGCTTCTGTCTGTGTTGTATCCTGTCCCTGCCCCAATTTTGTATTAACTTAGACAATTTTTGTAATTAATATATTCTTTGGTTTAAAACCTGTTTTAGGGGGCGCCTGGGTGGCTCAGTCGTTAAGCATCTGCCTTCGGCTCAGGTCATGATCCCAGGGTCCTGGGATCAAGCCCCACATCGGGCTCCCTGCTCGGTGGGAAGCCTGCTTCTCCCTCTCCCACTCCCCCTGCTTGTGTTCCCTCTCTCGCTGTCTCTCTCTCTGTCAAATAAATAAATAAAATCTTAAAAATAAATAAATAAATAAATAAAACCTGCTTTAGAGTAGGGAAGATTTTCCTGTATGAAGCCTCTGCTTTTACAGTAATAATGAATGGCTGGTTTTTCTCTTTCATGCTCTTGTTTTCTACTACAATATTCCCTTTGGTGGTACACAGGCCTTTTTTGGCTTTCAAGTGTCTTAGGTAGCCCAGGTATGTATGTTGTGAGTCTTAGAGGAAACTTTTATACCTGAGGGATCTGGAAGGAAGGATAACAGCAAGAAAACGTCCCTTGATTCCAGGAAATCCTCTTGACCCCAAGGCGATTTTCTCTTGTTGCCTATGTATCTGCTTTTGTCACCATGCTGCCTGATTGATTTAACATCTAATCATTTATAAAATAACTTTCAGGGGCACCTGGCTGGCTCAGTCAGTAGAGCATGTGACTCCTGATCTCAGGGTCATGAGTTCAAGCCCCACATTGGGCGTGGAGTCTACTTAAAAATAAAACAAAAGGGCTTTTTTCAGAAGGTTGCTGCTTATTTTTAATCTTAGATATTATCAACCTAATGTGATAATTGAAAGTTAAAATATTGTCATTGAGCATGGGAATTATGCAGTTAAACAGGATAAATGAAATTAAACCTTTTCCTCTATTTTAAATATATATATATATATATATTTTTAACTTTGACACTAATTCTTAAATTATGTTCATTAACATCACTGGTATTCTGCTACTAAAATAAAATAATAAAGATTTTTTTTAATTAAATAGAATGAGAAAATTATGATTTTTTTTTCATAGATTTTTCTTAAATCTGTGCTAAAAGAAATTCAGAAGCAAATGATAGATATTAATAGGAAGAACTTGGCAATAGCCTATCGTTCATACTTGGCTTACCATTCTCTCTTGCTTTTGTAATATCCAATACAGCAGTGTTTCATGGTGTTCCAAAAAGAATGTGTACAGGTTTTTTTTCTTCCAAGCTCTTATTTAACAATTAGTTAACAAGAATGTATAGTTTTGAGGGTACTTTGACACTTGTACACAATTTTGAGAACCACTGGTTCTTGGAGTAGGAAAACAGAGTTTATATGTTAAAACATAAGCAGAGGGGTGCCTGGGTGGCTCAGTCGTTAAGCATCTGCCTTCGGCTCAGGTCATGATCCCAGGTGGGATCGAGCCCCGCATCGGGCTTTCCTGCTCTGTGGGAAGCCTCCTTCTTCCTCTCCCACTCCCCCTGCTTGTGTTCCCTCTCTCACTCTCTCTCTGTCAAATAAGTAAATAAAATCTTAAAAAAATAATAATAAACATAAGCAGAGTGCTGCAAAGATGAGCTTAATATTCACTTACATAAAAACTGTTTTGATATAGCTAAAACTAACATAAACATTGTATCTTATTTATACTTCAATAAAAAAAAATTGAATAGGTAAAAGTTGCTCTCATCCTGTATAGGATTGCTTCATTAATGTAAATAACATTTTTATTTTGTGACCTTACAGGAGCCCAGGCTTGTGTGCTCGTATTTTCTACCACAGATAGGGAATCTTTTGAAGCAATTTCCAGTTGGAGAGAGAAAGTAGTAGCTGAAGTTGGAGACATACCAACTGTACTTGTGCAAAACAAGATTGACCTCTTGGACGATTCTTGTATAAAGAAGTAAGATGCCCACTTTTGAGGGGGAAGTGGTAATTCTATCAAGTTAAAACCTGTTTTAATTTTTGCATAGATTTAAAAAATTTAGGACACCTTTTATAGAGACTGCCTTATCCTTAAATTTTCTGTGAGCTATTCTATGTGATTGGTTTGGGTTTAAAAAAAAGTTCACATGAAATCGTAAGTAGAGAAAATTAAAGGAAATAAATTTTGAAGGCCCTTGTAGAATTCCAGTTTTAAGTCTTATACCACAAATCCAGCTCTTGATGTTAAAGCAAATCTAGATATAGTAAGAATGTTAAGAAAAATATCCCTGTATGTTTTAATATCAAGAGCAAGTAGCTATCCTGTGTTGATGAGTTTAAAGGGGTAAGTAGTTCAGATTCATATTGTTTTGTGTATTCAGAAACATTATGCTCAAATATGTGAACAGAGCATATAGATAATTTCTGTCTGTACGGATTTGCCAACTTTGAAAATATTTGCTTGTTATCTTATTTTTGTGTGTGTTCTTATATTATCTGTGGCTGTATAACCAAAACTTAGTGGCTTAAAACAACAAAAATTTATTATTTCAGTTTCTGTGGGTCAGGAATTTGAGAGTGGATTAGCCAGGTGGTTCTGGTTCGGGTTTTTTGTGAGCTTGCAGTCATGATGTTGCCCAGAGCGGTCGTCGTGTAAAGGCTCAACTGGGGCTGGAGGACCCACTTCCAGGATGGCTCCCTCACTTGGCTCTTGTCAGGAGGCCTTAGTTCCTTGCCACGTGGACCTCTCCCTGGGGCTGCTTGAGTGTTGGCACAGCATGGCAGCTGGCTTCCCCTGTCAGGGGATTCAAGACAGGGCAAAGCAGAAGCCATAATGTCTCTTACAACCTCATCTCAGAAGTCACATTCTGTGCCTTCTGTGTATTATTGATCACACAGACTAACCTTGAATACAGTGTAGGAGGAGGCTACACAAGAATGTGAGGACCAGGAGGAAGGTGGGGGGTGGGGTGGAATCACCGGGAATGATTACAGAGCAGAGCTACTACAGTCTTAATAAAACTAAGACCAGGAGTCATAATAAAACTAAAATTAGGAGTCTGCCCCCATAGACACAGTTGTTAATATAATGACTTTGGCTTTGGCAGCAAAGTAGTTTCATAGCCAGTTACGAGTAAAGTAAGGAATGCAGTGTAAGATTTTCAGAGTGCAATTAAATTCAAATGTTTTTAAAAACAAAAGAAAGTTAATTTAAGTATTATATAAGGTGATATTTAGCCATTTTAAGGCTAGAGTTCAGTGACTATAGAAATGACAGTATAGTGGTGTTTATCCCCCGAGAATACTGAAAATCAAAAATCCTGTCTAAGCACTAAGAACATAGCTTTCAACTGGTCTGGAAGGTCTGACACCCCCACCCCCAACATGTATTCAGTAAATGTAATGAAAATGATTTTTTAAAACAAGCTATCAGAAAGTACCCTGATAAGTGCCTTTTTTTTTTTTTTTTAATCAATATATAGTGAGGAAGCTGAGGCACTGGCAAAAAAGTTGAAGCTAAGATTCTATAGAACATCAGTGAAAGAAGATCTGAATGTGACTGAAGGTAAACTGCCTTTTTTTTTTTTTTTTTTAAAGATTTTATTTATTTATTTGAGAGAGAGACTGAGAGAGAGAGAGCATGAGAGGGGGGAGGGTCAGAGGGAGAAGCAGACTCCCCGCCGAGCAGGGAGCCCGATGCAGGACTCGGCCCTGGGACCCCAGAATCATGACCTGAGCCGAAGGCAGATGCTTAACCAACTGAGCCACCCAGGCGCCCGAAGGTAAACTGCCTTTTAAAAAAAATTAATAGCAGGAAGTTTGTTTTATTCTTCTTATGTTTTTTCAGTTGTGGTTTCCAGAAATCATATATGTAATAAGAACAGAATTTTCTTCTCAACAATCAAGTAAAATTTAGAGGCATGATACTTCTTAGAGTCCTTAACTAAATTACCAATGACTTTGAATACTTGTTACTCTCTACAGAAAAACTTTGGTGGGTTTTTTTTTTGTTTTTTATCTTTAAAAATATAACTGTATATATATGAGTGTATATGCATGTATGTGTTGTTCATGCATACCTTTTAAAGTTACTGACTTGTTTAAGGACTACTCTATAGTGGATATTCCATTAGGTAGTTACAATGACCCTAATTTGTTGTTGTTGTGTGTGTGTTTTTAAAAAGATTTATTTATTTATTTGAGAGAGAGAGAGCAGGGGAGGGGCAGAGGGAGAGAATTATCAAGCAGACTTCCTGCTGAGTGCAGAACCCAGTGAGGGGCTCAGTTCCACAACCCATGAGATAATGACCTCAGCCAAAACCAAGAGGTGGGCGCCCAACTGACTGAGCCACCCAGGCACCCCAGATTGTTTTTTGGGGTTTTTTTTTTTTAAGTAATCTCTATCCCCAGTGTGGGGCTCAAACTTAATGACCCCTAGATCAAGAGTCCTATGCTTTACCGACTGAGCCAGCCAGGCACCCCTAACCTTAATTTGTTTAGTAACATTTCCTAGTTTAAGAAAGTGAGAGTACAGAAAGATGATTATTTTTCTCATTCCAGAACTGCCACTTATTTTATTAGATTGCAACTTGATTGTTGCTCAAGTGTCTTCTGCATAGTTTTTTTCACCTAAAGAAAGGAGACATCTTGGGCGCCTTGGTGGTTCAGTTGGTTAAGCATCTGTCTTCGGCTCAGGTCATGATCCCACGGTCCTGGAATCTAGTCTTGCATCGGACTCCCTGCTCAGCAGGGAGTCGTGCTTCCGCCTCTGCCCTTCTGCCCCTTCCCCCACCTCCGCTCATGCTCGTGAGTGCACACTGTCTCTCTCTTTCAAAAATAAATAAATAAAATCTTAAAAAAAAAAAAGGAGCCATCTTTTTAAGACTGAGTTAGCGTAGTGTTGCTGAATGTTGATCCCTATTCAAGTACCTAAAACTAGTGACTACAAGTATTATTTCATTTCTTTGCTAATAAAATGCCATATATATTTATTATGACCATTGTTCTTAGGTATTGCTCAAATAATTTTTTAAAGATTTTATTTATTTATTTGACATTGATATTTTATTAAATATTTATTTATTTATTTATTTATTTTATTTTATTTGAGAAAGAGAGAGCACAAGCAGGGGGAGTGGCAGGCAGAGGGAGAGACAGAAGCAGGCTTCCTGCAGAGCAGGGAGCCGGATACGGGGCTTGATCCCAGGACCCTGGGAACATGACCTGAGCCGAAGGCAGACCCTTAATTGACTGAGCCACCCAGGCGCTCCTGCTCAAGTAATTTTTAAAAGTTGAATTTTTTTCAACTAGATTGTATACTTCCAATTTAATTTTAAATGTGTTTAGTAAGGATGAATGAAAGAATACAAATATTTAAAAATAAGTGTTTTTAGCAAGTATACAGTATTACAGTGAGTGATATGAAACAACAGATTTTACATGCATAAATTATACTGACCTGGTAAGAATTTTGTTTTTGTTTTTATTCTAGTTTTTAAATATTTGGCTGAAAAATATCTTCAAAAACTCAAACAGCAAATAGCTGAGGATCCAGAATTAATGCATTCAAGTAGTAACAAAATTGGTAAGTACCCAAGAAATTTTAATCCCATGTTTACCTAGTAAATTTATTTTCCATTCATTATTATCATTATTTTCTTAACCATCTTTTAAAAAATTTTTTTAAATAGGCTCCATGCCCAACGTAGAGCCCAACTCAGGGCTTGAACTCAAAACCCTGAAATCAACACCTGAGCTGAGATCAAGAGTGTGTGCTTGGGGCGCCTGGGTGGCTCAGCCGTTAAGCGTCTGCCTTCGGCTCAGGTCACGATCCCAGGGTCCTGGGATCAAGCCCCGCATTGGGCTCCCTGCTCTGCGGGAAGCCTGCTTCTCCCTCTCCCACTCCCCTTGCTTGTGTTCCCTCTCTCGCTGTGTCTCTCTCTGTCAAATAAATAAATAAAATCTTTAAAAAAAAAAAAAGTGTATGCTTAACTGAGCTACCCAAGCACCCATATTTACTATTTTTTAAAAAAGATTTATTTATTTTAGAGAGAGAGAGCAAGTGGGGGGAGGGGTAGAGGGAGAGAGACAGACAGACTCCACACTGAGCGCAGAGCCTGATGCGGGGCTTAATCTCAGGACCGCAAGATCATGACCTGAGCTGAAATCAAGAGTTGGATGCTTAACCGACTGAGCTACCCAGGCACCCCTACTATTTTTTTTTTTAATATAATATGTTCATTTCTTTAAGAAATGTGATTAGAAAGTATTAGATCAGCAGTTATTAAACTTAATATCAGGTCTCAAATTAAAAGGTATATTGAGTTAAAAGGTTTTTTTAACTATTGAATTTTCTAAATCCATTTCTATATTAAGAGAGCAGAGATAAAGACTTTTTATAAAGATCTGTCCTCTGTATAAAGGAGGTCTTAACACTTTTTCTTCTGATTCTATACTTGTACTGTTTCCATACACTTTACTGATTTTTTTTTTTTAATGCTAAATGCCTACAAAGAAGTACCTGGCTGGGTCAGTAAGTTAAGCGTCTGCCTTCGGCTCAGGTCATGATCCTAGGGTCCTGGGATCGAGCCCCGCATTGGGCTCCCTGCTCAGCGGGAAGCCTGCTTCTCCCTGTATCCCCCTCCCCCCTGCTCGTGCTCTCTCTCTCTCTTAAGCTTTCTCTCTCTCTCTCAAGTAGATAAGTAAAATCTTAATAAATGAATAAACAAACAAACAAATAAAAAATAAATGCCTGCAAAGTCTAACATTTCCTGAAGAATAAGTATGTTGTCTCTCTATAACAATAACTGACTGACCATGTCTTGCTCTTTGTTTTGGCTTCTAGGAAGTTTAGATCCAAGTTTTCTGTTTCTAAAGCTTCTGTGTAGTCCCTTAGAGACTTCATATCTGTATTCTGTCCCCAACTCCCCCACTACATACATGTGATCACATACTTTATTTTCTTGACCTCTTTTAACTTTTTTTCCCCTTGGTTCTGGCTTCTTTTTTGTTGTTATTTTGCCATTTTTAGTGCATATGTTCTTACTGTCAGACACCTCAAATGCTCTGTGAAACAAAAATAGGACAGTTGTAATAAGCTTCTGTCTAGTCTTGTCTTCTGGGCTCCATTCTTGTCTCTTCCAGTTCACTGAGTAAAGCCCTTTGATAGATTCATATTGTGGAGAATATTAAATGCAGCTCTCTTCATTCTGAGATCTAAAGACAATATTGTCTATCCTTCTGTGTGGCCTTATGCCCCACTATTATTTATGTACCCCGTTTTTCAGTTCTGCCAGAGGTCTTGCTGTTTCTTAAACATTCTAGTAGTATCTTCTTTATTTTTGCTTATTTTGGTTCTTCCATCAGGAATGACCTCTCTCAGGGCTCCTGGGTGGCTCAGTCAGTTAAGCGTCTGCCTTCGGCTCAGGTCATGATCTCAGGGTCCTGGGATCGAGCCCCACATCGGGCTCCCTGCTCAGTGGGGAGCCTGCTTCTCCCTCTCCCTCTGCCTGCCGCTTCCCCGCTTGTGCTCTCTCTCTCAAATGAATAAATAAAATCTTTTTTTAAAAAAAAAGGAAAGAATGACCTCTCTCTTTCCTATCCCTGTCAAAGAACTATTCATTCCTCAAGGACTGTCTAGAAAGCTCTCTCTGCTCACTATGTATCTAGCTAGAGCCATGGCCACTCTGCTTTGCTTCTCAGCGAAGAGAGATGTGAGTCCAATGCACTACCAGCTGTCCAGTGCTACCTTTTTTATTAGCTTGTCCTTTCTTCTATAGTAGCTATAACTGGTCCTTCCTTGGACCCGTCTGTGGGATCTTGGGTCTTTTTTATGACACTTAAGCTAGAGGATCTATAGCATTTCTTATGTGTATTCCAGCTCACCTCACTTCCTGGATTGTAAGCTTGTTGTGGGCAGGAATTGGCCTTAGTCATCTTTGTATTGCTGACAGTGTCCCGGGCCCAGACTTTTGTGTATCGTGGGTGATAAGTAGTTTATAAATTAGAGATTATAGTTTAAGAGCAGCACAGTTTAGAATGGAAACTATAACAGTTAAAAGTTTTCTTTTAGTTCATCTTTTTACCTACTTATCACTTTAATTATCTGTAGACCATTTCGTTGTTGTTTTAGCCAAGATAGGAAAATCCTACATTACTGCAGCTTTTACATATGCAGTGTTTTTATTAACATAAAATCTCACAAATACTATTGTCAATACAAATTTGATATGCTTGAAATTATATGATGTAAAAGATAATAAGAGAAATTATTAAAATTATCAGATTTACTGTTTCCAAATTTCAGAAATAGATTGTTAATGAAAAGATGCGGAACAATGTGTACAGTTAATCATCATTTTGGTAATTAAGGGAGGAAAAAAGAATGTGTATGCATTTTTGCTTAAATATACATAACATATCTCTGGAAGGATGCATGAGAAAATTGTTAAAAGATGCATGCTTTAGGAAGGTAAACTAGTGATTTGAAAGGGAGACTTTAATCCCTTTTGTAACCTTTGAACTTTGACAAACAATGTGTACTGGCTATTAAAAGTAAATTCAGTGTGGGGAACCTGGCTGGCTTAGTTGGTAGAGCATGCAACTCCTGATCTCAGGGTTGTGAGTTCGAGCCCATGTTTACTTAAAAAGCGGGTGGGGGGAGGTAGAATTTACTTTATTTTAAAAAATATATGAAATGAAAACAAAAGCTTAAAATTGTAAATATTGAAAATATTACTGATTTACTAAGATGCTGGATGCACCATCTGTAATTGCTAACCCTGAGCTATATCAGTACCACTCTCTGTTTTCCCTCCATTTATACAGGTGTCTTTAATACATCTATTGGAAGTCACTCGGGTCAAAATTCAAGTACCCTTAATGGTGGAGATGTCATCAATCTTAGACCCAACAAACAGAGGACCAAGAAAAACAGAAATCCTTTTAGCAGCTGTAGCATACCCTAAAACATTTTAGGGAGGAAAAAAATTGAATTATATTGTGCAATTCAGTAAGAAATACACCCAGCTGTCATGGTATGTTACAAGTTTTTTTTTTTTTTTAGCAGACTTTGCACCTAATGGCTCTGTGAAAGTTGACAGACTTAAATATTGTTCTGCAGTGCTTTTCAGATGGAGTGAGATCTTTGGTGGAAAAATTACTGCCTTGTGGACTCATTTTAATTTTTTTACATCAGACGAAGCTTCTCCTGTTTTTGAAGGAATGCTATAAGAAATGTCAAAAACAGGTTTTGCTGAATTTTAAGTGCTGGAAAACATAAATGGAATGCCTGAATATATTGGTGCAGATTTTAATATTATTGGTCCATGAAAGATAGCAAGCATGGTATGTCTGAAATTGGTCATATAGCTTTTCTGGAAAGTAGTATTGAATCCAAATACATACAAAAAGATAATATTGAAAGGCAATATCTGTATGATGTAGAATGTGGAGGTCTGCATGCAGATATCTGGTACTGAAGTATACTGAAGGGATGTTCAGTATATAAGGAAACACAGAATCTAATTCATTCATTCATAAAATCATTTACACATTGTGTGTATGTTAAAAGTTTTTATTTTCAAGTAAGAAATTTCAGACATATATTTTGCAAAATGAGCTCAGATTTTAAAAGTGCTTTGTGCCAAAAATATCATACCTAATTTTTACAGTGCTTTACTATCAGAATTTATATTGTTTATAATATCTTTAAAAAGCAGTTTTCCTCTCTGACAGGGTAGATAAAAGAGGGGTATAAACGTTTTAATGCTAGAGTGTCTCCCAGGTGAGACTTGTTGCAAACTCTTTCTCCCATGTGCACCCATGAGCATGGGGAGCTGTGCCGGCCGAGCCCTTCCAAAGGTCCAGCGCCCCTGCGGTCGTTCTTGGGGTCCTGTGAAGTGTGCTGGTGCACCTGGCACCTTTTGCTGCTGACTGAAAATGCAATTTTGAACTTGTAAGATTATGCTAATGATTTTTTTAAATGCAGAAGAGACGATCTTTTATCTTAATCTGCATTGCGGATTTTATAATGCCCTGCAACTCTAAAACATCTTTTTGTTTACACATTTTTGTATGGTATTTTAAGATTATCACTTAAAAATTTCTATAAACTTCAGTTTGTATAGCACTTTCTCAAGAGCTCTGTCAGCACCAAATGCAAAATAATTTCTTTTAAGAACTGATTTTCATATGTAATCATGTGGCAGAGCATACATTTTGTGACTTGGGACAGTAGCTTTCCAACTAAGATAATTGCATGAACTCTGTTAAAAAGTGATTATCATTCATCAGTGACTTTGTTTTTAACCCCTTGCTATATACCTGGTTTTTACAGGATTTCAAAACCTGTAAAAATAACTTTTCTTGGAAAATGTGTGATGAAAGTTGTTTTTCATTATTTGTACTAAATGCATGTTGTATGTATTTCCTCTGTATGTTTTCTCTCTCTCTCTTTAAGTCTTCCATCTGCACCATCTGCATCCCTCTGTCCAGATTCATGTTGAGAAGATAATAGAATTTTCTGGGGCGTGTCCTTGCTAAATGGTCAAGAGTGAATGTTTGCTTTTCATAATATTGAAACAATCTGACATTATCGATTTTAAAGTAATATAAAATGTTCATTTTTCTGCCACCCGTTGCCTCCACTCCCATTGCTGGCAGTGGGTTAGGTGTTGGGGGGAAGCAACTCCATTCCTAACAATGGGTACCTGTTAATGATTCCTCTTTCCTTTTCTGCTCTGTTCAAATACAGTCTCTTTAATTTTTGCACAAAACATGCTTCGCGGCGAGTACTTTTGTGGTCTTTAGTAGCCAAAAAACAAATCATGTTATGTAATATGTTGTAGTTCTATTTCATATTAATTAAATGTATGTGGGGAAGAGATTGCTACTTTTCTATATAAAAAATAATCACCGTTGATGGTTTAAGTTCCCTGATATTTGTAATATAATTTTATGTATTTAGTTTTGTCCTTTTTTCTTTTTATAGGAACTGAAGAGAGATCTTTTGTTACCCATTTGAATTTTTATTTGCACTCGTGTATTTTAAACCTAACCATAATTGGTCATTTTAAATAACGAAGTAAGTCTGAAAATCAGTCACAGGTGATATGTTAAATACTTTCTCAATTTAATTCTAAAACCTCCAAAATTGACGTTAAATTCCCCCCACCCCAGACCCTTAATTCTTTTAAATAACTTTACTGTTAATTTGTAATGAATAATGGATACGAAAGAAAACACTGTGTAAGATGTTGTTTGTGCAGTTTGTGCTCTCACGTACTCTGCTACATGCTGGCTGGGGGTTAGTATACAGAGAGAGCTGTGAGGTAGCTGCCATATTGCCTGGTCCCTCAGCTCTCCTTCCTCTCTCAGTCCGCCTAGCGAATTGAATAGCTCACAGAGTAGCCCAGAGAAGGCAGTATCCGGTTGACCCTTGAACAACGCCAGTTTGAGCTACACGGGTCCACTTATATGTGGATTTTTTTACAGCACTGTAAATGTATTTTCTCTTCCTTATGGTTTTCTTAATGACATTTGCTTTTCTCTGGCTTACTTTATGATAAGAATACAGTATATAATACATACAACATACAAAATATTTGTTAATGGACAGCTTATGTTATCAGTAGGCTATGTTAAGTTTTGGGGGAGTCAAAAGTTATACTTGGATTTTCCACTGTGCGGGGGGTCGGTGCCCCTAGTCCCTGTGTTGTTCAAGGATCAACTGTATTTTAGCTTTATTAGTGCCATAAGATGGAATTCGTTGCCATTAATTTAGTACTTACTAGCAGGTGGGAACTGTACAAAATACCTTGCAAACAATAATTTAATCTTTACAACAATTCTGTGGAGGTGAGTATTATTATTCCTTCCCTTCTTTTCAAAAGAGGAGGAGAATGAAGAGCTGAGATAAGTTTGTCAAAGTCACATATTCGATAGCGACAAAGCCATTTTCTATCCCATTTTGTAACTATTATGTTTATGCAACCCAGACATAAAAAGATGTGCTATCTTCCATTATACTTTACAGTCTAATATATGAGTGGATTTGATACTGCTTTACATATGCAGTTATATTTTATGGAGGAATTACTACTGCTAAGAACATTTTCAGCTTATAAATGTTCTAACATAATATTGATTTCTTATTTGATGCATTTGTTTTAAAGAGAGAATTAAAATAATAAAGAATAACTATTTTTCAATCAAAAGTCTAATTTCTCATCTGAAATTATGGGGAGGGAAGTATGCCAAAAGAATGATTTAATCATATTTTAGTGTATATTTGATAGTTTCATCCAAAAAATTAAATAATTAAAAATATGAAGAAAAGCTTTTGAATTGGGGTTATGTACCAAAAAAAAAAAGAAATAAGTTAACCGTTCTCAAGTACATTATGAAAAGCTTATGTAAAGAGAATTCTGACCAGCCATTTTTAATTAAAGATCAAAGTAAAGGATTTAGCTTCGTTATATTGATTATTAAATGCTGCAATCATTTAATGAAGTAACTTAAGCAATCTTCATAAATGAAAATAAAATAAATAAAAAATAAATAAATAAATTTTTTAAATAAAAAAATAGGGGCGCCTGGCAGGCCCACTCGGTAGAACATGCACCTCTTGATCTCGGAGTTGTAAATTTGAGCCCCACTTTGGGTGTAGAGAATACTTAAAAATAAAATCTTGAAAAAAAAAAAAAAGAATGTTATCCATGCTGAATGCCAACTTGGATGCAGAAGTTGTCATAAAAAGGTTTTTTATTTTCCCAATTCTTCTATCTCATAGAATTCAGCTTTTCCTATATTCAAGTGAGAGATTGACTTAAATATATTTCTATTGTTTTTAATTGTTTAAGAGAAATCAAAGGCTGAATTTGCTTACCCCTTGGTTTTTGTATTGTAGTATGTGTGACTCCTCTATAATTCTTATATTCTATCTTTATGTTATTATTAAATGTGTACATATTTCATCTCTTCTAATTAAAATGTTACTCGAGTTTTTCTACTTTCAAAATTGTAATGAGAATACTTTGCTCTTCTATTAGATTGTAAGAAAAAATAACATGTCATACCAATCTTGAAATTTCCTAGTATGTCTTTTACACAGATTTATAAATCACACTAGTTAGAGCAGATTATAAACAAACACAGTTTAAATGTGTGATACTTACTGCTGAGAGAAATTAAAGGAGATTTAAATAAATGGATATATTATGTACATGATTGGAAAATTCAGTATTGTTTTGTTGTTAGCTCTTTCTAAATTGATCTATAGATTCAATGCAATTCCAATCAAAATCCCAATACGCTTTTTATTGGAAAGTTTATCTAAAAGTTATGTGATGAACCTAGGATAGCCAAAACAGTTTTGAAAAAGAACAGAGTTGAAGAACTGAGACTCCATGATTTTAAGACTCTCAGTATGGGTACAGTAAACAAGACACATAGATCATTGAAACAGACTAGATTCCAGAAATATACCCACACAAATATGGTCAAGTGATTTTTAACAAAGATTTCACAACAGTTCCATGGTGAAAGGGAAAATGTGCTGGAATAACTAGATATTTTGAATCTCATGCCTTACCTCATCTTATTCTCAAAAAATAATTTGTGGTGGATTGTAAAGCTAAGGCTTCAAGAAGAAAAGAGGAAATATCTTCATGACCTTAGGGTAAGCAAAGTATATCTTAGGACCCAGAAAGTGCTAACTCCTAAAAGAAAAATCAGTAAGTTGTACATAATAAAAATTTTTAAACTTCTACTCAACAAAAGACATGGTTAAGAAAATGAATAGATAAGGCCATATACCAGGAGAATGTATTTGTATAATCATATCTCATGAAGGACTTATAGCTATAATATATTTTTTAAAAACCAAAAATAAAACCCTACAACTCATTTATAAAAGACAATTCAAATAAAAATGAGCAAAATACTTTAACAGACACATTACAAGGAAAGGTATATGAATGGGCAATAAGTACACGGAAAAATGTTCAAAATCATTAGTCATCAGGAAAATGCAAATTAATACAATAATAAGATACCATCACAAACTTCTAAAATAGCTAAAATTAAAGACTGACAAAATATTTGTATAGATGTGGAGTAACTGGAACTCTGGTTCAATCACTTTGGAAACTTTGGCAATTTCTAGTAAAATTAAAGATACATCATCTGTATGACCCAGAAATTTCACTTCTAGGTATTTACCCAAGAGAAATAAAGTCTTATGTGTATGAAAAGAGTTGTACAAGAATGTTCACAGCAGCTTTAAAATAGCCCCAGATTGTGCCTGTGTGGCTTGGTCAGTTAAGCATCTACCTTGTGCTCAGGTCTTGATCCCAGGGTCCCGGGCTTCTCCCTCTGCCCCTCTCCCCAGCCCCCCGCCCCTCTCCCTGGCTCTCCACCCCCCACCTGTGCTCGCCCACCCTCTCTCTCTCTCTCTCAAATAAGTAAATAAAATCTTTTTTTTTTTTTTTAAAGATTTTATTTATTTATTTGTGAGAGAGAGAATGAGAGAGAGCACATGAGAGGGGGGGAGGGTCAGAGGGAGAAGCAGACTCCCTGCCGAGCAGGGAGCCCGATGCGGGACTCCATCCAGGGACTCCGGGATCATGACCTGAGCCGAAGGCAGTCGCTTAACCAACTGAGCCACCCAGGCGCCCGTAAATAAAATCTTTTAAAAATAAAATAAAAATAGCCCCAAACTGGAAACAACCCAAATATCTACCAGCCCATGAATAGTTACACAAATTGTAGTATATTCATAAAATGAAACACTGCTCATAATTAAAAGGAACAAATTATTACTATATAAAACATGAATCTCAAAAACTTAATGCTGAATGAATGAAGTCTGACACAAAAGACTACTATATAAATTTCATTTATATGAAGTTCTAAAGTAGGCAGATCTAAAATTAAACAATCAGGATGGTGGTTGCCTCTGGGAGCATGCATTGACAAGAAAAAGGCACAGAGAATACTCTTGGGTGAGGGAGATAGATCTTGATATGGGTATGTGTTACACAGCTATGCATATGCATATGTATGTATGCATACACAGCTATATGGGTATGTCAAAACACATTGAATTATATACTTAAGATCTGTATATTTCACTGTAAATTACACCTCAATAAAAAATTAGAAAAATAATGTGCTTTTCTGGGAAATGCTGCTTTAATGTTGAGTTATGTTTAATTATTATTTGGGACTACTTCTAAGAAGGGTGATGGCTTAAGCACTAACATTTGGATATCCTTTATGGAAACTGACCAAATGGCCAATGGAATATACAATCGAGGAACAACCTAACCTGAGTAGTACATAGTGTCCAAAGATGGCCCCCAAATAATCCTGCCCTTCCCTGTACCTGCATGCAGCTACTTCCATCAGAAGGGAGAGCTTATGTCTCCTCTTGAATCTGATGTGGGCCTGTAACTGCTTCATCTAATTGAACGCAGAAAAGTAACATCCTGGGATCTCTGAACCAAGGCATTAATAAGCCTCTGCTTCCTCCCTCTAAAACCCAGTGGCTATGCGCTGAGGAAACTTGAGTCAAGTGGAAAGGCCCATGTGGCAAAGGATAAAGGGCCCCAGCTAACAGTCCCAGCTGAGCTCCCATGTGACAGCCAGCACCAACCTGGAATCCCCCAAGCCTCAGTCAAACCAACCTTACTAATGCCATATGAAGCAGAGATAAGCTGCCCCACTGAGCCCTGCCCAAGCTACAAAAATGATTATTGCTTTAAGTTACTAAATTTTGGAGTTGTGTATTACATAGCAACTGATAATTAAAAACAACTTGCATTAATACTGGGATAAGAAAGATACCACCCACATGGCACAAATTCCAAGGAATTCCTCCCACATGGTATATATGGAACCAGATCAAAGGAGGACATGTAGGGCTTGCTCATAATTCCTTTTCCTGAGGAAGGAGTGTTGGACTTCAGAGAGTGAAGTTCTGATGAAATGCTTCACACAAACCCTTTAGGATTTTGGTTGGGGTTGCATAAATATAGATTAATTTGGGGCGAATTGTCATCTTTGTCATATTGAGTCTTCCTATTGAGGAACATCATAGTGTCACTTGATTTACTCAAGTCTGTATGTGTGTGTGTGTGTGTGTGTGTGTATTTGTCAGTAAACGTTGAAATTTGTTAACTTTTCTGGTGGTTCATCCTAACAGAGGATCTTTAGGCAAATCTTTTGGGCTCAAAGAAGAGGTAAAAGTTTGTATTTTCTTTGGTGATTTTGCAAGATTTAGAGTATAAACAGCTTGTTTGAAGTAGGGAGGAAGCTATCTCAGAGAATTTCAATGATGTGCCAATTGGTTGCTTCTCAAGGTTTCTTCCTTGGTACTGCCCCACCCCCATCCCCACCTTCCCACACTCTCCCTGGCAACAGGCACCAATCCTTTTAGAGCTTCACTCCATCAGTCCCCTTTGTGCTCCCCTTCGTAGGGGCAGGTTGAATGAGCGGCTGTTCTGGCTGACAGCCCTGCAGCTCTGCAACCCCCACTCACCGTGTGAGGGTTTGGGTTCTGTCATGGACACCATTACTTATTTCCAAGCAGGCTTTTCCTTTTTCATTTATTGAATTTCAGACTGCTCATTCCATGTCCCCCACCCCCCCCCCACCCCACTCTGGTCTTGCTTGCACATTGTCTTGTAGAAATTGCTCTGGTCCACACCTTCTCTTTTTCCGTCCCTTAAACAGAATTGTTGCTATGTTTGTGTTATACTGGTCATTTTAATGACATTTGAAAGCGCCTCTCTGAAATGGGAGATTTCAGAATTATCTTTCTTAAGCAGATATCTGATTATAACCGAACTTTAATGGTTCTGTGAACGCTCAGATGGTAATCTTAATGTCTCATCTGAGCATTCAGGACTCCTCAGTGTTTCACTCTAGCTCACATTCTTACTGTGGGCTTTTATGTATCCGATATTTTGACCATTACCATTTCTAGAAAACACCCACAGTTTGCCATCTTGGGCCTTTTTATTGATTTACTGACCTGAAATGCCCATTCATTTATCATATAGTTGTTGACTGCCTTCCACATACCAAACACTGTAAATAGTAATATTGTCATTTTAAACCAATCATAGACCTTGGAAGGTAATATTTTCTTTGATCAAAACTATATTTTGTGTGTTCAGATGCTTAAAAATATCAAATTGTAAACTGTGACAGTATGTGGAGCCCATCTCTTGACACATGAGCTGAGTTAGTGCCCGTGGTCCACATGTAAGAAAGTGAGCTAAACTGTCACCCTGAACCAGATCATGATGCACTAGGAGGTGAAGGCATGAGCAGTGTCAGCTAATGATTAATTAGAGTCAGGAAGGGGCACCTGGGTGGCTCAGTCGGTTAAGCGTCTGCCTTCAGCTCAGGTCATGATCCCAGGGTCCTGGGATCGAGTCCCGCATCGGGCTCCTTGCTCAGTGGGGAGCCTGCTTCTCCCTCTCCCTCTGCCCCTCCCCCTGCTTGTGCTCTCTCTCTCTCTCTCTGATAAATAAATTAAAAAAATCTGAAGGGAAAAAAAAGAAATAACACTGAAGAAGTCTGTGGGTTTGTAGTGAAGACTAATTCTGTAAATAACAGGGAACAGACAGCATGGCAAGAGATATGGTGGATTCTATCTTTGACTAATTATAGATGCCAGATGCTATGACGGATTGTTGGTGTCCCCTCCCCTCCACCCCCAAAAATTCATACACTGAAGTCCTCATCTCCAGTGTGATGGTATTAGGAGGTAAGGCCTTTCATAGGTGATGGGGTCATGAGAGCAGGGACCTCAGGAATGAGATTAGAGCCCTTATAAAAGGGACTCCAGAACTCTCCCTTGCCCTTTCTGCCATGTGAGGACACAGCAAGAGATGCCTATCTGTGAACCAGGAAGCAGGTCCTCGCTGGACACCAAATCTACTGGCGCCTTGATCTTGAACTTCCCAGCCTCCAGAACTGTGAGCATTAAATAAATATCTGTTGTTTCTAAGCCATTCATTCTATGGATTCTATGGTGTTTTCCTATAGCAGCCCCAAAAGAACTAAGACAAAAAATGGGTACTGAGAAGTGGGGTGCTGCTATAACAAATACCTAAAAATGTGGACATTGGCTTTGGAACTGGGTAATGGGCAGAGACTGGAAGGATTTTGAGGTGCATGCGAGAAAAATCCCGTGTTGCCATGAATGGGCCACTAAGGGTGATTCTGGCTGGTGAGAACTTGGAAAGAAATAGAACTGTAGAGGGAGCTTCCATCCAATTAGAGAATACCCAAGTAATTTGGAAAAGAAATGTGGATAGTAGAGGCCATTCTGAAATGAGGACCCTGTTATTGGAAACTGGAGGAAAGGCAGTCTTTGTTATAAAGTGGCAAAGAATTTGGCTGAATTATGTTCATGTTCTAGTTTTGTTCCACCTTCCACATTCCCAGCTGGTCTCCTTGCCTCTACCTACCACCTCTCATGCATCCTACACATTGCCACCAGAATGATCTTTCTAAATTAAATTATAAAATCTTCTGCTTCAGGGCGCCTGGGTGGCTCAGTTGGTTAAGCGACTGCCTTCGGCTCAGGTCATGATCCTGGAGTCCCGGGATCAAGTCCCACATCGGGCTCCCTGCTCGGCAGGGAGTCTGCTTCTCCCTCTGGCCCTCCTCCTTCTCATGCTCTCTGTCTCTCATTCTCTCTCTCTCAAATAAATAAATGCATGCGCATTGAGGGGGGAGGGGGGAGTGGCAGGGGCACGGTGAGGAGCAGAGGGAGAGGGAGAAGCAGGGTCCCGCTGAACAGGGAGCCTGACATGGGACTCAATCTCAGGACCCCAGGATCATGACCCGAGCCAAAGGCAGATGCTTAACCAACTGAGTCACCCAGGAGCCCCACCTTACTAACTCTTTAATGTTCTTTGAGGATTCATTTCAGTGCCATCACCCTTCAGGAAGTCCTCCCTTATCATCCCAGGCTAAATTAAGTGTCTTCATTTGATTCTACTTCTAGAATACTCTAGTGCATGATTATATTTACATCATACTACTCCTTAATCTGTTATTTAAATTTTGGTCTGCTTCAGAGTACCTACAGTGTATCAGGCACCATACTAAATGTAAGTGGTAAAGTAATGATCAACAAGACACAGTTATGCCCTTATGGAGCTCAGAGACTAAAAAGAAGATGGACATTAAGCAAGGAATTGTAAGTGCTCCAAAAGAGAACTCGATAGGGGCGCCTGGGTGGCTCAGTCGTTGGGCGTCTGCCTTCGGCTCAGGTCGTGATCCCCTGCTCAGCGGGAAGCCTGCTTCTCCCTCTGCCACTCCCCCTGCTTGTGTTCCCTCTCTCGCTGTGTCTCTCTCTTCAAATAAATAAATAAAATCTTTAAAAAAAAAAAAAAAAGAGAACTCGATATTCAATGGTAAGTGTAACAGGAAGACCTGGGAGATCAAAAATCTTTAGGCTCAGACATTTCTATCCTTCCATTAGACCATTAGCAGCTTGAGATCAGGGAGAACTATGTTGGTTGTGATGGGCACTTGAAAGAGGCTCGTGAGTGAATACAAATGTTTCATGATGGAAGGCTCTTTATTTCATGAGGCAGCAGATTACATTTTTAGACTGCTCTAATATTTTTTCTTTTACTGAACTGAAAGATCTCTCCAAAACTTCTACTCATTGTTCTTAGTTATGGACTCTGAAGGAGCTCAGGGTAAGTTTATTCTTTCTTCTATGCAGTAGCCTTTCAAATATTTTAAGATAGTTATATGGCCTCGTACATACTCTGTTTTGGGCAGGTGTGGGGTGGGGTGGAGTATGGTGGTGAAATATTCTTCCCTTCTTTCAATTAAGAGAAGAAAATATTGGTACTAACTTTGTGACTATCTGTTGAAGAGATGATGGATTGAACACAAGCATTCACCTTTGCCACCTCTCCAAATCCCATTAAAATGACCTTAAAGGATGTTTAAAAAGGCATAAATGTCTCATATTCAAAGTGAACAGGGAGAGAACAACAGCAAAAAATTTGGGAAGCTGGAGAGAGGATGGATTGGGGTAAGTCCTCACTTGTCATAATCATATTATATACAGGAAAGCAGAACTATCAGCAGGCCGTGGAGGAGCCCCAGAAGTGAGCCATCTTGCACCACAGACCTCCCAGAGGCATAGAAATTGGCAGTACCAAGTGTATGAAGCATAACTTTTTATTCTAATGTTTTGACATCTGAGGCCTTACTGATAGTGGGGAGACCACCCCTCCCAGGGCTCCTCTCCCCCCCACTTCTAAGGGGTTCTTACATTCTGGGTCAACATTCTCCTGCCCCAATCATCCCGGGCCAAGTATGGACCCTTAAGGACAGTCCCTATGCCCCATAGCCTGCTGAAATTATTTAAACTAGCCAGTCCTTCGCCTGCTTACCCTGCCTCTCCCAGTCCTCTCATGAAATTGCAGTAAAGGCTGCTTCTCCCTTGCTCCCTCTGTCATCTGCCCAACCCTGGTGTTTCCCCTGTGGCTCTTTGAGGTGTGGCAGACTTCCTTCTGGAAATGGTGAATAACAAACTATCGTTTCAATGGCAATTATCTCCTGATCTAAATAATAATACCTAAATTTTAAAAACCAAGAATCTCTGATAAAGAAGCGTAAAGCAGGAGGAATGTTTGCAAGTTTTTATAAGAAGCATTAGATACTCCGGCTCTCGTTTGCTATCTCTCCACTCCTCCAACCCTTGCCTACCACCACGTATAGCCCGTCAACTGCCCCTCTTCCTCTACAGCAGATTTTGTTTGCTTTCTGAATAAATGTGGACCAGAGGGAGTTCCAGGCTCGGCTAGATGAGGCTACCACACTGAAAACAAGACTAGTAAGTACAAGTCTACATACTGAAGGGAGAAACTCTAGATCCACTCAGCTCCAAGATCCGTAGCAAGCAGGCTTGGAGCCTCCACATACAACACTGGAAATGCTTTCTCTGGAAATCTAAGAAGCCCCGAAGAAAAGGCCTAAAGATACTGATAACTGGGGGTCTCCCCAGGAATCACCTCAACTGGATCCCTAGTTGACAAAGGCCTGCTCATGCACACACAAAGCTTCAAGTCAGGTTTGAATGTTCCGCTCTTAAATGTGAATGAATTGTCAAGGATCCCCATACTTTTGAACAAAGCCTCCAACATCAAAGACAGGGACAAAATCCAAGGGTAAGCTAGAGCTTAGAGAAAACAGAAACTAAGAGGGAGAATAAAAGTTAAAAACAAAAAACCACACACAACAGCTCATTAAAATCTACAGAGACATAATACAAAAATAACACACCCGTGAAACAACAGATGAGTAAAAAAAGGAAAATTATGAGAACAAAAAAGAATTCTTGGAAACTTAAAATAGTATTAAAAGGGGCACCTGGTTGCCTTGATTTCCGCCGGAGTCATGATCTCCAGGTCATGGGATTGAGCCCTGCCTTAGGCTCCTCGCTGGGTGGAGCCTGTTTGGGATTCTCTCTCTTTCTCCCTCTGCCCCACCCCCCACATTTGCACATGCACACTCCCTCTAAAAAAAAGGGAAAAGGAAAGGAAAAAAAAGTAGAAAAGCTTTGTCTTTAAAAAGAATAATAATAGGGGGCGCCTGGGTGGCTCAGTCAGTTGAGTGTTCAACTCTGATTTCAGCTCAGGTCATGATCTCGAAATCCTGAGATCGAGTCCCGAGTCGGGGGGCTCAGTGCTCAGCGTTGAGTCTGCTTGTCCCTCTCCCTCGGCTCCTCCCCCCTGCTCTCTCTCACTCTCTCTCATAAATAAATAAAATCTTTTTTTAGAAAAAGTAATAATAGTATTAACAATAACTGGTTCTTCATTTGGTTTGGTACAATGTTCATGCTAATTAGATGAGATCTGACATATTAATGTCCAGAGCATAGTTTGGCACCTCATAAATGCTCAATAAATAATGATTTCTTTCTTCTAGTATCTCTAAATGGAAGTACCTCAAACTTCCTTTATGTCAAAATACAGTAAAAGCCTCTAATAAAAGCATTAAAAATTTCCTGCCAATAAATTATAATACTATATTGTGTTAATAAATAAAAAAGAGGGGCGCTTGGGTGGCTCAGTCGTTAAGCGGCTGCCTTCGGCTAAGGTCATGATCCCAGGGTCCTGGAATCGAGTCCCACATCGGTCTCTCTGCTCAACGGGGAGTCTGCTTCTCCTGCTCCCACTCCCCCTGCTTGTGTTCTCTCTCTCTGTCAAATAAATAAAATAAAATCTTTAAAAAAAGACAAATAAAAAAGGGAAATGTTTTGATTTTGTTTTGTCTACCAACAAATATTCCTTGAGGGAATTATTATAATATAATTAGGTTACTTCTAATCACAACTGAAAAGAATTATAGTTGCGTAGCTACAACATGGAAATCAAATAACTTACAATTGACTTAAACTGTTTCATGTTTTCCTAAACCATTATGATGGTTACCAAATCAAAAGGGAAAACATGCTAGTTAATCATAGCATAAGCTTTTTTCCTAATATGGTGTAAACAATTATAAGGTTCTTACTGTATGACATCTTAGGGTGTGTATTTTCTTAACTCTCGAGGAAGATTAGTAACAAATCATGTGCCTGTTTGTGTGTGTGTGTGTGTGTTAAACCAAGTTGTTGCCCAGACTTTATTTATGAGCCCTGAAAAAGCCCAGGCTCTTTACATTGTAATTTAGCCATGATGTAATCTGATCTGTATTTGTACCTGAAGTGATCACAGGCAATCTCACAGTGACGTTTGCCTTGAGTTTTGTTTTAGGAATGATTTCTTATGGAAAAGAACTAGAAATTCTGTTTTAAATATCTTTTATGAACCTCATAGATATTCTCAAACAATATGATATTATTTGTTCCAAAACCCACATTTCCCAGCTTGGTATCAGCCAAATACCATCTACCAAGGCCAGCCACCTGTAAAACAAAAGACATTCTTAGAAGGTTCCTAATGTTCAGTCTGCTCTCATCTGCAGTCTGTAAGTCACCATTTCACATTTTTACACTTTCCAAATGTCAGTATTACATATGCTCTGAAAATGCAAATGGTGATAAAAGTGCAAATGGTAGTGGTCATTCACCACTGAATATTTTCCCCTTATTAATTGACTGGGAACAGGAAAAGAAACTGTGGTGGGGAGATAAGAAGGACAAGGGTGTGTGTGTGTGTGTGTTTGTGTGTGTTTGTGTGTGTGTGTGTTTGTGTGTGTGTGTGTTTGTGTGTGTGTGTAATGGTGGTGGCTGTAGACAGAATTGAGACAGAATAGGATGCTTGTACAAGTGGGGAACAGGGATGAAGGATGTAGAAAGGAATGGTGCTGGTCCCCTAAGATAAAGATTAAGAGAGCATGCATGTTAGGGGCGCCTGGGTGGCTCAGTTGGTTAAGCAACAACCTTCAGCTCAGATCATGATCCCAGGGTCCTGGGATGGAGCCTGCTTCTCCCTCTCCGTCTGCCTGCCACCCCCCTGCTTGTGCTCTCTCTCTCTTTCTGTCAAATAAATAAAATCTTAAAAAAAAAAAAAGAGGGGGGCGCCTGGGTGGCTCAGTTGGTTAAGTGACTGCCTTCGGCTCAGGTCATGATCCCAGGGTCCTGGGATCGAGTCCCACATCGGGCTCCCGGCTCAGCAGGAAACCTGCTTCTCCCTCTCCCACTCCCCCTGCTTGTGTTCCTGCTCTCGCTGTCTCTGTCTCTGTCAAATAAATAAATAAAATCTTTAAAAAAAAAATAATAAATAAATTAAAAAAAGAGGGTATGTTAATAGAATATTAGCACAGATGAAGAGGTTAAATTCTATTTTAAGGGTGCCAGGGTGGCTCAGTCAGTTGAGTGTCTGCTTTTGGCTCAGGTCATGATCCCAGGGTCCTGGGATCGAGCCCCACATCAGGCTCCCTGCTCAGTGGGAAGCCCGCTTCTCCTTCTCCCTCTGCCCCCGCCCCACTTGTGCTCTCTCTCTCTAGCTCTGCTCTTTCTCTCAAATAAATAAAATAAAATCTTTTTTAAAAATTCTATTTTAAAACTGATTGTGCACAATGAGGCACACAGTGGTAGGCTCACAAGCTATTCCCTTCTGTATCATTTGAATCTAGCTAATATAATGGGGAAACACAGATACCTCAATCACCTAAGAAAACCTTTCTTGACTTCCCTGATCTTCCCAATTATATTCTTTTCTTCCAAGTGTTTTTTGAGGTTGCATTTTAAATGTATTTGTGTAATCCTTTTATTTTATTATTCTCACCCACTAGACTTTAAGTACCCTAAGGAGAAGCACTTTGTCTTTTGTGGCTCACGGTTGTATCCCAATATGGTAAGGGGCCTAGCACATAGCAGATGGATCTCCACGAATACAGTTGACCCTTGAATAATATGGGGATTGGGGTGCCAACCCCCCATGCAGTTGAAAATCCACATTTTGACTCCCCCAAAACTTTTCTAATAGACTAACAGATAAAAAATAGTTAACATATGTTGTATGCTATACAGTATTACATACTGTATTCTTATAATAAAGCAAGCTGGAGAAAAAAAAAATGTTATTAAGAAAATCATAAGGAAGAGAAAATACATTCACAGAACTATACTGTAAAAAATTTGTGTGTTATTCTGTTATTTTTGGTTGGAATGTTCTCTATATATCTAAGTCCATTTGGTAATGTGTCATCCAAATACATTGTTTCCTTATTGATTTTCTGCCTGGATGATCTATCCATTGATGTAAGTGGGGTATTAAAGTCCCCTACTATTATTGTATTACTGGCAATTTCTCCTTTTATTTCTGTTGATATTTGCTTTATGTGTTTAGGTGCTCCAATGTTGAGTGCATAGATATTTATAGTTGTTATATCCTCTTGTTGGATTGATCCCTTTATCATTACGTAATGCCCTTCTTTGTCTCTTGTTACGGTCTTTGTTTTAACATATATTTTGTCTCGCACAAGAATTGCTACCAGCTTTTTTTCCCCACTAACATTTCATGGGATATCTTTTTCCATCCTTTCACTTTCAGTCTGTGTGTCTTTAGGTCTGAAGTGAGTCTCTTGAAGGCCCCATATATGGATCTTGTTTTTTTATCCATTTGAGGAATGATCTTTGAATAGCGTAACAGGAGTCTGAGGAAAACAACACTACTTAAGTAGATTTTTTTTTTCTTGTTTAATTAGAAAAGGAAATGAAGGGGCGCCTGGCTGGCTCAGTCAGGAGAGCATGGGACTCTTCATCTTGGGGTCATGAGTTTGAGCGCCATGTTGGGTGCAGAGATTACTTAAATAAATAAAACTTTAAAAAAAAGTAATGAAGTCTTTTGTTTTACATATATATATTAAAAGATTATTTACTTAGAGAAAAACAGCTCAAGCAAGGCGAGGAGCAGAGGGAGAGAGAGAATGCCAAGCAGACTCTGCGCCAAGTGTGGAGCTGGGCGCAGAGCTTGATTCTGCAACCCCGAGATCATGACCTGAGCAGAAATCAAGAGACTGATGCCCAACCGACTGAGCCACCCAGCTGCCCCTTGTTTTATTTTATGGACAACAACTACTGATACATTTGTCAAAGGGGCCACATTTATAATAAGAAAACAATGAGGGAAAAGAAAGAATTCATCTAATAAATAAACTAAAAATTAGTAACTAAATTAATAACTAAAAATTGATATACTTAATAAACCATCAAAATCTATATTTTTAGCTTTCTTGTCACTATGCATGGCCCTGCCCATTGGGTAAACATTTAGTTGATTAGGAGGGTTTCTCAAAGTTTTGGTGTTGGTTAATGCTTCAAATATTATATATCTCCTTTTATAGAATAGAGGCATTTCACTGAGGTTATTTGAAATAATTACATTTGAAATAACATCCTCCAGAGGCTGGAGGTAGTCCAAACACTGAGAATCAAAAAAAGAGTGGAAAATTCATGGGGTGCCTGGCTGGTTCAGTAGGAAGAGCATGCAACTCTTGATCTCAGGGTCATGAGTTTGAGTCCCATGTTGGGTGTAGAGATTAAAAAAAAAAAAAAGAACGGAATATTCATATGTAGCAGATAGATTGAAAGGTAAGTTTACAAGGGGACTCATTTGTAAGTTTATAATTTACATAATTCATTCTTTCATTTAGTTAGCCATTTCCTGCCTTGTCTCACAAAGAATTAGAGGTAGTTCTGAAATAAATGAAGATTACATTATAAGTAATTTTAAGATCTGGGTTAGCTAAAAGGTAACTAAAAGGAGAAAGCTAAGACCTAGAAAAAAATTTACAGAATATAAAAATGAAGACAAAAAGGACAAATGATGTTGTATTAGCTAAGCTTTATAAATGTTTGGAAGTTAAATTTCATGTTTGTTGGCTATTACATTTTCTCCAAGCTATTAAAGAATGCAGCCATAACGTAACACTCTCCAAATGTTATGGCTGCATTCTTTAACAGCTTATCAAGTCTTCATGTTATGTAATAAACAGATTTTTTTTATTTGTTTTTAATTTTTTTCTGACTTTAAATGTAGTATATGCTCATTATAGTGTTAAAAACAAGACAGCAGACCCAAAATGATATCATTTATGCTAAGCCCCATGTCACCAAACCTTAAGAATTTCAGCTCTCCCAGAAATGGAATCTTAAATCAGTCAGTCACTCAGGAATCACCTGATCAGCACTAGTTACATAATCTGCCTGATAGAGCCCTGCCCCCGCCAAAGGAAGGTAATCTTGCAATAACCAATCTGCTTCTTTGCCTAGGATAACTTCCTTTTCCCTACTCCCTTCTGACTATGAAAGTCTTTCATTTTGTACAGCTCTTTGGAGCTCCTTTCTCTCTGCTGGATTGGATGCTGCTTGATTCATGAATCACTCAATAAAGCTGGTAAGATCTTTAAAATTTACTCATTTGGGGCACCTGGCTGGCTCAGTTGGTAGAGCATGTGACTCTTGATCTTGGGGTCATGAGTTTGAGTCCCACGTTGGGCATACAATTTACTTAAAAAAAGAAGAAAAGATTTGGATATGTCAATTATACTTCAAAAAAATTGAAAAAAAAATTTACTCAGTTGAATTTTTTTAACAATCTATAATTATATACTTAGATATTGAAACTTTAAACTTCATATACCATGGAACCTAAAGAAAAATAACAGTTAAAGTCTATTTTTCTTCATTAACTTTCTCTTCCCCACCACCTACTCTGCTCTGTGAGGGAGGAGGAAGGAGATGTAGACATACCATAAAG
The DNA here is from genome assembly GCF_054177405.1 of Leptonychotes weddellii. Classification (NCBI taxonomy): domain Eukaryota; kingdom Metazoa; phylum Chordata; class Mammalia; order Carnivora; family Phocidae; genus Leptonychotes; species Leptonychotes weddellii. The sequence goes on along the minus strand of NC_138376.1, from coordinate 44,082,141 downwards.
GGGACTAAAGTAGTGGAAAGAAGACCTGTGTCCACTCTGGGCATTGCTTCTAGCAGTGCTGGGCCATGGGTGGTAAATAGGTTCATCTCTTTAAGCCGGATCTCTCTGATAGAAGCTGTGTGGAGTGCTCCAGTCAGAAGGGTCTGGGGCCACATCTGGATTTAGCAGGAAAGCATGCCATGACTGATGAACACCAGGGGCCACCCTGTATCATATTATTAAACTTAACCAATGCCCTTATTTGCCTTGGAGTATAATGAATATGTGAACTAGATTGACCTAGATTACTTATATATAGTGCTTGCAACTCTAATATTCTATAAAGAGAAATCATGGTGGACATTTTCAGGACTGTTTTAGAATATAGGTTTTATTTTATTTTGTTTTTTTAAAAAGATTTTATTTATTTATTTGAGAAAGAGAGAGAGAGAAAGAGAGCACGAGCAGGGGGAGGGGGAAGGGGCAGAGGGAGAAGCAGACTCTCCGCTGAGCAGGAGGGGCTCGATCTCGAATCCCAGGACTCTGGGATCATGACCTGACCCAAAGGCAGACGACGCTTAACAACCGAGCCACCCAGGTGCCCCTAGAATATAGGTTTTAATATTATGTAGGTATGGCAAGGCCAATAGATCAGGAGATGAATGCCATAGAAAAAATAATTTGTTATACTCATAGATCCCTCTAAGCGGAAGGGCCGTGCCATGCCACCAGGGGTGGGGCTCCCAGGAAGCACCAGGGTCAGCCAGGAGGCAGATGGAGTAGGGGGACAATGAGCAAGAGCCTTTATTGTGGTTTCCACTGGAAGAAACAGGGTAGGCTGGGTAAGCAGGTTTAGGATTGGTTAGTTTGAAGAATTTCCGTGGGCTCTGGTGCACAGGAGTTGTCCTTCATTGTGTGGTCGCTGGCCCTGGGGTAATTAGGGCAGGTGGATAGTAGCTCTGAATGTGGGAGCTGATAGAGGAGGTAGTTGGGGATGTGGACTCTGGATTGGTTGCTTTGCACTTGAAAGGTTAGCTGGAGCGGTAGACTGTAGACTGTTTACTATCTCTAGGAATTGGCTAGCCCTGGGAGGGGCAGTCTCTCCAGGGTCAGCAAGTCTCCAGATCTCAAAGCATTCCAATACAGAAAATAAAGAAGACATTTTCAGAAAATTAATTCTCGTTTGCATTTCATTTAGGTAAATACAGTGTTCCTTACTGCTATGAATCTCCTTTTGATTTAGGGGAAAAAATATAAGTAATAACTAATGAGCTGTTCTTTTTCTTTTTTTTTTTAAAGATTTTATTTATTTATTTGAGAGAGAATGAGAGACAGAGAGCACAAAAGGGAAGAGGGCAGAGGGAGAAGCAGACCCCCCCGCTGAGCAGGGAGCCGGATGCGGGACTCGATCCTGGGACTCCAGTATCATGACCTGAGCTGAAGGCAGTCGCTTAACCAACTGAGCCACCCAGGCGCCCGAGCTGTTCTTTTTCAAATGGAAGAGTGCTCAGGCATCTGAAAGCAGTATCTCCCGTTTTGGTATTATAATAGCATTTTTTTGCTAGTTGTTAATGTTAACAAGTTATTGATTCTGTCATTGAATATTTTCAGAGTATTGTTCACAGTTTATGTTTAGACGGCAAAATCTAACCAATCAGTTTATGACTGCCCATCTGGTGACCAGACATCATGATAATCTTCCCAAAAAGGAAAGACAAACAATATCAGAGATTACTATGTCTTTTTGTTAGCTCCTTTATGCCTTTTTCTTTTTTCTTTCTTTTTTTTTTTTAAAGATTTTATTTATTTATTTGAGAGAGAGAGAATGAGAGAGAGCACATGAGAGGGGGGAGGGTCAGAGGGAGAAGCAGACTCCCCGCTGAGCAGGGAGCCCGATGCGGGACTCGATCCCGGGACTCCAGGATCATGACCTAAGCCGAAGGCAGTTGCTTACCCAACTGAGCCACCCAGGCGCCCGCCTTTTTCTTTTTTCTAAAAAAAGATTTTTAAAAAAAAATTTAAAGATTTTATTTGAGATTGAGAGAGCATGAGTTGGGGGAAGAGCAGAGGGAGAAGGAGAAGCAGGCTCCATCCCAGGACCCCGGATCATGACCTGAGCCAAAGGCAGATGCTTAGCCGACTGAGTCACCCAGGCGCCGCCCTACCTTGTTTTTATAAACAACCATATAGAACTATGCCGCTTCCTAGTTCTGCTCTTCAGAGTCTTTAAAATCTCTCCAGATTCATATTCACAGTAGAGAACATTTGGTTGGCTCAGGTTGGCTCACCTTGTCCGACCACTGTGATCAGGAAGTGATGAAGCAATTAGTCCCTCTATATACATCCAAGCTTCATGTCATATACAGACTAACACCATTAAAACAAAAATGGAAATATAAAAAACAGAAAGAGAGCAGTAATTGCATCAAACTAATAGGATGACTATGATAGAACTTTAAATTAAGCACTGCAGGGGCACCTGGGTGGCTCAGTCAGTTAAGCATCCAACTCTTGATTTCAGCTCAGGTCATGATCTCAGGGTCCTGGGATCGAGCCCCATGTCTGGCTCCCTACTCAGTGGGGAGTCGGCTTGTCTCTCCCTTTCCCTCTGTCCCCTCTCTCTCTCTCAAATAAATAAACAAATCTTTAAATTAAGCACTATGATGTCTAGGATCCAACCTAAAAAAGGAAAAAGAATAATTACTAACACTTCTTTGAAGGTATGGTATAGATAGTTTCAAATTTGTAGTAGCAAAAATTGGCACTGAATAATTGTTCCTTGGATGTCCTATTACTTAGTTCATTTACTGGTACTTGAAAGTTAGGAAAATTAACGTGGAAGTTCCTGTGGTTCCTCTTGTCTAACTATCCCATATACCATCCTAAATCCCGACCTCTACATCCTAAGTATATATATATATATATATATATATATATATATATATATATATTTTTTTTTTTTTTTTAAGTAAGCTCTAGGCCCAATGTGGGACTGGAACTCACAACCCCAAGATCCAGAGTCACATACTATACCGACTGAGCCAGCCAGCTGCCCCTCCTAACTAATTTTTAACTTTACTTTATATTTCACACATCTTCGACATAGTGACCCTGAGTAAATACTTTGTTGAATTAAATAATTAAATGCAATAGTATCTTTGGAAGCCGAAGCATAATTGTCTTAGATTAATTATTTTCCATATTTTGAATATTAGTTTGTGGGTTTTTTAAAAATATTTGCTTATTTATTTTAGAGAGAGAGAGAGCAGAGGAAGGGGCAGAGGGAGAGACTCCCTGCTGAGTGAGGAGCCAGGGTGGGGCTTGATCTCCCCACCCTGAGATCATGATCTGAGCTGAAATCCAGAGTTGAATGCTTAACTGACTGAGCCACCCAGCTGCTCCTAGTTAGTGGGTTTTTTAAACCAGAGATACGAGTAAGGTCACTAAAAATGGAATTATGAATAAGCAGAGTGGGTGTGGTAGTCCCTTTTTCTGATTAACTTTAGAGACACTATGAAGGCTCTTTTGCTCCATCTCTTTAAAAAAAAAAAAATTACTCCCTTAGTTCTGGGATGATGTGGAAAACTAAATTGTGAGAGGTCCATTTCTTTGGTTTAATTCTACCTCCAGGCTGGCTACGTAACTGGCAGCTGCCAGTGCAAAATAAAACTGTGGAATCCCTTGTTCAAAGAGCAATGAAAAAGTGCCATTAAAGGAACTAAAATGTAAAGCTTTTTCCTTTAAAAAATGCTTATATTGCTTATGAAAAGTAATTGGGAAAATAGTGATAACTGAGTAACAACATAACAAACAAAATTTAAAATAATATTTTTGATGTCATTTTATTATTGCAATACATAATATTTGATTTTTTTTTAAAGATTTTTTATTTATTTATTTATTTGGCAGAGAGAATGAGAGAGAGAGCACGTGAGAGGGGGGAGGGTCAGAGGGAGAAGCAGACTCCCTGCCGAGCAGGGAGCCCGATGCGGGACTCGATCCAGGGACTCCAGGATTATGACCTGAGCCGAAGGCAGTCGCTTAACCAACTGAGCCACCCAGGCGCCCCCATAATATTTGATTAATATGCTATCTTGATTGATCATAAGACTTTTCTTGCTCATATTTCTCCAAATACATTTATTAGGTCATTAAAATTTATACTTTTAACAACTTTATTTTCAATTGATATAATTGAAAGTAATACCAGTCACACTTGGCAAATGCAAGATCACACATATATTTTTATAATTTAAAATTTTGAGATCTGCTGATGCAACTGTTACGGGAGCTCTTATGAGTACTGGGGCACCTGGGTGGCTTGGTTGAGCAGCTGACTTTTTTTTTTTTTAAGATTTTATTTATTTACTTGAGAGAGGAGATAGCGAGAGAGAACAGGAGCAGTGGGGAGAGGGAGAAGAAGGCTTCCTGCTGAGCAGGGAGCTCATTGCAGGGCTCGATCCCAGGACCCCAGGACCCCAGGACCATGACCTGAGCTGAAGGCAGATGCTTAACCAACTGAGCCACCTAGACTCCCCGAACAGTTGACTCTTAATTTCAGCTCGAGGTTGTAGGATCAAGCCCCATGTCAGGCTCCATGCTCAGAGGGGAGTCTGTTTCTCTCTCTCCCTCTCCCCCCCACTCTGTCCCTACTCTGTTCTTGCGCACGTGTTCTTCTCTCTCAAATAAATCTTAAAAGAAGAGTATTTTATAGGCTGTGACATACTGGGATAAATTTCTGATCAATTATTATCATTTATTTTTTTATTTTATCTTTTAAGTATTCTCTATACCCAAGGTCGTATTCAAACTCACAATCCCCAGATCAAGAGTCACATGCTCTACTCACTGAGCCAGCCAGGTGCCCCTCTGATCAATTATATTGAATATAAAATTTAGTCCATCTAGACTTCATGATTCTCATGTCTGTGATATCATGATTTATAATAAGAAATATGTTTCGGGCGCCTGGGTGGCTCAGTCCTTGAGCGTCTGCCTTCGGCTCGGGTCATGATCCCAGGGTCCTGGGATCGAGTCCCGCATCGGGCTCCCTGCTCGGCGGGAAACCTGTTCTCCCTCTCCCACTCCCCCTGCTTGTGTTCCTGCTCTCGCTATCTCTCTGTCAAATAAATAAATTCATTAATTAAAAAAAAAGAAATATGTTTCTTTTTTGTCCTTATTCCAGGCACAGAGCTCCTAAAACCCTTGGAATTTCTTTTTAAGTAGGCTCCGCACCGAATGTGGGACTCGAACTCACAAGTGTGAGATCACACATTGACTGAGCCAGCCAGGCACCCCACCCTTGGAATTTCCTAAATGATGAGAGAAACAAAGGTGTCTCTTGTTATGTTAATGAGGTGACATTTAGACCCCACTGAGGGGCAGGGGCTGAGTTGCCAGAAGCACCAACCTGTAATTAGAGGGTTAGAACCTTCAGCTCCGCCTCCTGACCTCTGGAAATGGGAGGAGACTGGAGATTGAATCCGTCAACAATGGCCAATGATTTAATCTGTTATGCCTGTGCAATGTAGCCTCCATAAAAAACCAGAATGGCGGGGTTGGAGAGTTCCCAGGTTGGCAAGTGCGTGTGGAAGTGCTGGGAGAGTGGCACTGGAGAGGGCACGGAAGCTCTGCGCCCCAGGACCTCATCTTATGAAGCTCCTCCATCTGGCTGTTCCTCAGTTACATCCTTTTATAAGGAACCGGTGATCTAGTAAGTAAAATGTTTCTCTGGGTTCTGCGAGCCACTCAGGCCAATTAATCGAACCCGAGATGGGGGTTGTGGGGAGCTCTGATTTATAGCCAGTTGGTCAGATGTACAGGCAACAACCCGGACTTGCTGCAGACGTCTGAAGTGTGCATGTGTGTTGGACGTGGGGGGCAGTCTCACAAGACCAAGCTTGGTGGCATGTGGCAAGAAGCGCCCCCCAACATTGGAATTGCATCCAGGAGCCCACAGTCTGTGCATATACTTTTATTTTGTAATAATTACAGACAGAATTTACTACCTGAGAGCTGGCAGTTCCAGTTCCAGAGCCTCAGGTCAGAGAGTTAATGCTTGTGCCCCGCAGGAGGAACACGCTCAGAGGATGGACTGGTTTGGGGGATGTACTGGCTGATACCCTCCCACCTTGGGTCCCAGCACTGTCCCCAAGTGGAGCCACTCTTCCTCTTTCCTCTGCTGCTTCTGCTACTACCTTTGCCGTGGCCCATCTTTCATCACTTTGGAACCCTGAGGCACGCTGGTGCACACCAGTCACCGGGATGCATGGTCTCGTGACTTGACTTCTGTGCTGCAGGCCATGCTCGGGGACCTGAGCTTACAGGTGTGTGCTGCCCGGCCTCTCTCTGTTCTGCTGCTCACGTGCACACTCCATGCCCCATCACACCTCACTGGCAAAACCCAAGTTCAAAGATAAAATAATTTGAAGACATTGTCTTTCTGAAAGTGGAACCCAGGTCACACACCCATGAAGCCCAGTCTGCCTACGTCTTTGGCTTTAAAGATTAATTGCATCTGTCACCTCTGGAAGTGTGTGCCAGTCAACTCACAGGGCTGACTTTGCCTTCGGCTTGGTAACCAAATAACCAAGGACCGCTCCAGAAACTGCAGCAAGGCTCCATTTTTCATCTTTGCCTTGCTCTCTGCTCCCTCCCAGGTCTCAGTTTTGCAGGTTTGGGTCTAGGTTCTCTAGCTCAGGGAGAACTGGCCAGTGCAGCTTCCTGGGTTAGCACAACCACTGGGATCTCAGAGCTCAGAGGGTCAAATAGTAGCTCAGCAAGAACAGAATTACTGGGTCCTGAGTCCTGGGTGCCCTGGAGTGCAGGTGGAGGGAGTCGGAGCAGGGACAGAGGAGAGTGTCCCTCAAGTACTGGACGGGACTGTTGCTGTTTTACAGAATGCAGTGGAACAGAACTCTCTCTTTTTTTTTTTTTAAAGATTATTTATTTATTTGACAGAGAGAGAGAGCAGGGGTAGGAGCAGAGGCAGAGGGAGAAGCAGACTCCCTGTGGAGCAGGGAGCCCGATGTGGGGCTCGATCTCAGGACCTCGTGATCATCACCTGAGCTGTAGACAGATGCTTAACTGACTGAGCCACCCAGGCGCCCCAGAACATTGAATTTTTCATTCGTAATTACAATTACTGAGAAAGACGAGAATATTATTTCTAGTGTCATAGAAAACATATAAATCTAGTACTGGTTTTGTGTCAGAAGAGTCCTATCATTTTAGTGGTTGCTCACTTACTGTATCACATCTATATCTGTCTCTTTATATAATACTGTAAAAAATCTTAATTCTTGGGATGCTGGGTGGCTCAGTTGGTTAAGTGTCTGCCTTGGGCTTAGGTCATGATCCCAGGGTTCTGGGATCGAGCCCCACATCAGGCTCCCTGCTCAGCGGGAAGCCTGCTTCTCCCTCTCCCACTCCCCCTGCTTGTGTTCCTTCTCTTGCTGTGTCTCTCTCTGTCAAATAAGTAAATAAAAAATCTTTAAAAAAAATAAAATAATGGAAAGTGGGGCTCTTGGGTGGTTCAGTAGTTAAGCGTCTGCCTTCAGCTCAGGTCATGATCCCAGGGTCCTGGGATCGAGTCCCACATCGGGCTCCTTGCTCAGTGGGGAGTCTGCTCCTGCTGCCTGCCGCTCCCCCGCTTGTGCTCTCTGTCTCTCTCTGACAAATAAATAAATAAAATCTTAAAAAAAAAAAATCTTAATTTCTTTAGAAATAAGTTTTTATTTTCTCATTTTCTCTTCTAAGATTTTTTTTTCCCCCCAGTAAGTCATGTCAATGTTAAATTGTGGTACAGAAACCCGTGTTACTGTTCTCTAGGTCATTTATGAGTGAAAGGGTATCACAGAGTTTAAACAGTGGTTAAAGAAGACAGATTAGGTGATACAAACAAATTTAATTTGACACTTCATGGAGTGGACAGTCTCCATTTGGGGAGCTGCCAAATAGGGCATAAGACTAGAAGCTTTTATAGAATATAGAACAAAGAACAAGAAAGACAGATAAAAATATCTGGTTGGTTGAGGCCACATAGTCACCCTTGTTGGGGGTGAGAAGGCCCAAGGGGTGGCTTGGGTTTGGGGATTGGCTGACTGGATATCCTGCACTTCTGGTCAAGAGGAACATTTACAGGGACACGGAAGTTGTTTAAGTTGTATCCTGACACAGCACCCCAGTGCAGGAGCAGCTCCATCTTGGGCCTGGAAATTTATTTCAGTACAAATTTTCTTGGTCTGTGTTTCAAAGGCATCAACCCTTTCTGTTCCTATAACTTCGTACATCTTCAAATGAAAAACAATAGGAAATCATTTGATTTCCTTTCTCCGGGAGGCCAGGAGAACATGGCTGCGGTGGTAGAGATAAATACTATTCTAGGTTTGCTAGTTGGTCTCGGCTTCCTCAGCTGTTGATGAGCTACAGCTGGAGAAAGCCTTCGATGAGAAGAAGAGACTGGCTCAGTCCACTTCTGGCCCAACTCTTACCTACAACTCCCCCTCTCCAGTCTCCACTCACCCGTCTGATATCTTGTTCCAGCAATGGAGTAGAAGCAGGAGTTCAAGATAGGATGGCGTCACACCAGCTCAGAAGCCAGGAGCACAGGTAACCCTAATGCATGAGCACTATGATGTACGCAGTCTGTTTCAGAAATCCACACCTGTGCCCAGGTTTGGGCGGGGGGGAGATGACGAGAGGAGAGGAAGCCATGGCCGGGGACCATTAGGCTGGAACTGGGAGGGGCAGCTCCCCATTGCAAGTGATAGGCAGATGTGTACCCAGGTGACCGTTCCTGCTGATCCTCTCACCTGCTAGTTTCTGCATCTGCCTTTATAATCATGGGCTCCTTCCTCTCTGGTTGATGTCTCTGGACATGAGTTCTTGCTCACCTAGACCCAGGGTATCCATCGTCTCTCCCACTTTCCTGGAAAAGTAAAGCCCTTTTTCAGCCAGCCCTCCTTCTCTGCCATCACATCCAGGAATGACCTTGATTGAGTTGTACGAGATTATCCACCGCTTCTATGGCTTGGATAGATTGTAATGAGTTTTAGGGCCTGTCAGATTTCAAGGCTCTGTTTCATAACACACATATTGTTAGGAATATGAAAGGTGCTTAATAATTATCCATCAATGAGTAAGCTTTGAAGGAAGATAGGAAAGTATTATGAAATAAATGACAGTGTTAGAATTGAGGCTTACTTGGAGCAAAATTATTTTTGGTATATTTTAAGCACCATATAAACGTCAATGAAACCAGTGAGACATAGCAAGAGCTGCTGGAGTAGCATAAATTCACCTTTTTAGCTGCTGCGGATGGAATGAAAATGTTCTCCATGTGGTTGGTCTGAGAGAATGTTCACAGGACTATCAAAATTATATCTTAGGATGTCATTTTGGATACTAAAATTTTCTTTAGTGATTTAAAGAATCTTGGTGCTTTCTTTGGGCATGGCCTAGAAACCTAAGTCCTTTCTGTGTGACTAAAAGGATTTCTCCTAGCAGTGGAAGCCTCCGTTTGAGCTTTTAAAAAATAAACTCTGTCACTCTGGATGGATTTGTAGCACTAGCCAGTGGGTGAGCATGAGATTATTTCTGAAATTTTTAGAGGATAGAGAGATTAAAGAAAAATCAGGGGGCACCTGGTTGGCTCAGTCAGTTAGGCATCCAACTCTTGATTTCGGCTCAAGTCATGATCTCCATGCTGGGTGTGGAGCCTGCTTAAGAGTCTCTCTCTCCCTCTCCCTGCTGTGCCCCTCCCCACCTCCCTTTCTTTCTTTCTTTTTTTTTTTTTTTAAAGATTTTATTTATTTATTTGAGAGAGAGAGCACATGAGAGGGGGGAGGGTCAGAGGGAGAAGCAGACTCCCTGCTGAGCAGGGAGCCCGATGTGGGACTCGATCCAGGGACTCCAGGATCATGACCTGAGCCGAAGGCAGTCGCTCAACCAACTGAGCCACCCAGGCGCCCCCCCCACCTCCCTTTCTAAGAAAAAAGAAAAGAAAAAAGAAAAGAAAAAAGAAAAATCAAGCCACTGGGTGTGTTAACACAAGTCAACCTAGTATGTAATTCAATTCATGCTTGGGACTTCTGAATTTAACCAAAAAATAATTGGATCCATTACAGGTGCCAAGGGTCAGAATGAGACCAAGTGGGGAATTCAGGAATGTACATAACATCTTGTACTATATAAATCATACATGTCAAGTGGCATATCCAAATCGTGTATCATACCTAACATGGCATAACCAAATGTATCCAAGTGTAGTTACACACGGCTTTGAATTGTAACTGCAGAGAGTTGGTCAGGAAAGAGTAGTACCCAGGGACTCAGCAAATTAACACTGGAAACAGATGGTAGGAGCAGTTTGAACTTGAGCCAAGCTCTTTGGGTTACAAAGCGCTTTTCAGATTCATTTTGCTATCCATAGAAAGAGAAAAATCACACCTATTAACTTACCTAATTGTCCTTAGCTTGCAATGTGAGGTTCAGTCTTGTACTCCTTTAACTTTCATTTACTAGCCATTTGAGATGGAGTACAGTATTTCAAAAGATGCCTCACAATGGGTTCATGATTCCTATTCAATATCCTTAAGTTATTACTTAAAAAATACCAGAATTCATCGAATAACATGTCAATTTGCTCAGCACGTTGTTCTCTGTGGAACTCATAGCTGCCTCCCCCCTCCCCTACTTTTTTTTCAAGCCCATGTTAATATACTAGGAAACAGACTCAGTATGAACAATGATCAAAGGGCAATTATGAAATGCGAATCTGAAAGGCTGGAATACTGTGCCACAAATTTTTTAAAAAATTGTCCTCCCAAAACACTTACAGCTTGGGTGTGACATGCCTGTTGCAGGAAATATTTTGTAAGGAGTGAAATACTCTGGGAAAACCTAAACTATCTTTTCCTTTCCTCTTCTGCTTTTCCAAAGAACACATTTTCCCCATGTATCTGCTGAGCAGTTATCCTTTATTATGAAAAATGGGTCACTTGTGGAAGAAAGGAGTCCTTTTCTAGTTAGACAACTTGTCTAGAAGCTAGACTATCTTAAAGTGAGATAAGAATAGCACAAGTCTGTCCGGTCGGAGTAGGGTCATCTTTGCCAAGATGGGATAGAGGTTTATCTAATGAGAGATAAGGAATACCCAGGTTAATGTGCTGGCCAAAGGCTTGGAGACAAAAGGTTGGGCTGAGCCTGCAGCTGGTACACTGAATTTGAGAACCTAGACCCAGGGGCTTTAAATGGAATATTGGTTACTGTCGAGGGGGAGTGTTGCTCTATTATGGGCCTGACACTCTGGAAGTTATTACATCCTGCCTGGACTAGTTCTTGGCCTCCCCGGTATTAGGAAGACCAGTATCTACAAGTCCATCTTGTTTCATTTCAAGTTCCATTGGGGCAGATGATTCATCTGGTGGTTTGGGGCATAAGTCCTGAGAGTTGAAGGAATGGAAGTAATATTTGTTAATTGATCCACTCTGCTGTGCTGCCCACTGCACCAGACAGTTGATAATCCCTAAGGGTTTAATTGACGTACAAATATTGCTGTTTCTTCAATATGTGAATGCTGACTCAGACATTGTGGAACATTTCTCCAATGTTTCGGATTAGATATCTGGGAATTAATTAATTAATTCAGCAAATATTTATTGGCTATTTACTATGTTGGGCATTGGGTATAAAAAAGTGAAGTGAAAGAGTGACGTGGTCACTTTCCTCATGATGCTTACAATCCAGGGAGACAGATTGACTTTAAATAAACACCTAGAGATATATGTAATTACAAGTTAAATAGTAATTTGTAGTAAATACTATGAAAGAAAAAATTCAGGGGAGTATGAAAGACAATAATGGGGAGGGAGGCATAATTTAGACTGGGGAGTCAAAGAAAGCCTCTCATGAAAGTGATGTTATTACTTAGATTCTTAATTTCTGTGTTAGATTTATAATAATCTCTCTGCTTCCATTTTCTCTTTCCCTTTGATCCATCTTGCAGGTCATCTATGATGAGATTTTTTAAAATATTACTTTTATTAAGAAATCTAAGAGTTTGAAGGGATATTTTTCAGGTGATGTAGTCTAACTTAGTCAAGGTCGGTGAACCACTGTTACAAACAACCCCTAAATGTTAGTGGCCTAACACAATAAAGGCTTCTTTCTTTCTTCCCCTTCCTTCCTTCATTATTTATTTATTTGAGTGAGAGAGAGAGCACACACGGAGAGGGAGAGGAAGAAGCAGACTCCCTGCTGAGCAGAGAGCCTGATGTGTGGCTGGGGGATCCCAGGATCCTGATCATGACTGAGCCAAAGGCTGACATTTAACTGACTGAGCCACCCAGGTGCCCCAATAAAGGCTTCTTTCTTGCTGCCTCACAGTCTAATGCAGTTTGGCAAGGGAGTGCTCTGCTCCATGTAGTTCGGAGTTCAGGTCATCTCCATTTAGTGTGTCAGTCACCTCCTAGGTTTTCATCTCCTCTGCTGGACCCATCTCAGACTTCCAGAAGAGAGAATCTGAATGCCTGGCTTGGATTAGATGCTTTCTTGGGTCCAGTCAGCTAAGCCATGGAGAGGGGTTCTTTACGTCCTTCCAACATGGGTGCTGTGGTCATTGTTGTGGATTGGGACCATTTACACAGAAGAGGAAATGAGCCGGGAAGATACTATCCAACTAGGTGTTATTCAGTGAGCCATTTTTACTTCATATGATAGATCTTCACATATTTGAAGAAAATATCCAGTCTTCTTCTTTCTCATGAGCTTCATTCTTTTCAAAGTAAACATTGTCTGTTTTTTGGAGCTTGCACAATTCAGGTTATTTACACTGGCTCATCAACTTCCCTCCTAACATTTCAATTATGAACTTCCTTCAAATTTCACCTCTGCTAGGAAAAGGTCCTTAATTAACGCCACTCCTTAATGAATATTCCCTAGGTCTCAAATCCTACATGACTTGATCTACCCAATCAAGTGACCCCTTAACCTTTCTTGTACAGTTGAATAGCATTAATCTTTAGCTTTTAAAATTCCATGTCTTGCCTTACACCCTTACACCCTTCCAAAAATGAATCCTAGATCTAAATGTAAAATGCAAAATTATAAAACTCCTAGAAGATAACATAGGAAAATACCTAGATGACCTTAGGAATAGTGATGCTTTTATTTATTTATTTATTTATTTATTTATTTATTTATTTATTTATTAAAGATTTTATTTATTTATTTGAGAGAGAGAGAATGAGAGAGAGCACATGAGAAGGGGGAGGGTCAGAGGGAGAAGCAGACTCCCTGCCGAGCAGGGAGCCCGATGCGGGACTCGATCCAGGGACTCCAGGATCATGACCTGAGCCGAAGGCAGTCGCTTAACCAACTGAGCCACCCAGGCGCCCCGTGGAATAGCGATGCTTTTAAAGATTTTTTTTTTTTTAATTTAACAAAGATAGCGTAAGTAGGCAGAGCGGCAGACAGAGGGAGAGGGAGAAGCAGGCTCTCCACCGAGCAGGGAGCCCGATGTGGGGCTCGATCCCAGGACCCTGGGAACATGATCCGAGCTGAAGGCAGTCGTTTAACTGACTGAGCCACCCAGGCGCCCCGGTATAGTGATGCTTTTAAAAATACAACACCAAAGGCACAAGCCATGAAATAAATAATTGAGAAATTGGGCTTGATTAAAGTTAAAAAATTTCTGCTCTGTGAAAGACAGTATCAAGAGAATTAGAAGACAAGCCACAGACTGGGAGAAAATATTTGTAAAAGACACATCTGAAAAAAAGACTTACCCAAAATATACAAAGAATTCAAAACTCAGCAGTAAGAACAAACAGCCCAATTAAAAAATGGGCCAGTGGCTTTAATAGACGTGTCACCAAAGAGATACAAGATGGCAAATAAGCATATGGAAAGATGTTCCACATCATATATCATCCGGGAAATGCAAATTAAAACAACAATGAGATGCTATTACAAGGGTCAAAATCCAGAACACTGATAACTCCAAATACTGGCAAAGATGTGAAGCAACAGGAAATCTCATACATTGCTGGTGGGAATATAAAATGGTATAGCCACTATGGAAGACACTTTGGGGAATGTCTTACAAAACTAAACATACTTTTTTTTTTTTTTAAAGATTTTATTTATTTACTTGACAGAGAGACATAGCGAGAGAGGGAACACAAGCAGGGAGAGTGGGAGAGGGAGAAGCAGGCTCCCCACTGAGCAGGGACCCCGATGCGGGACTCGATCCCAGGACCCCGGGACCATGACCCGAGCCGAAGGCAGACGCTTAACGACTGAGCCACCCAGGTGCCCCAAAACTAAACATACTCTTAACATATAATCCAACAGTTGTGCTTCTTGGTATTTACCCAGAGGAGTTGAAAATGTATGTCTGCACAAAAGCCTGCATATAGATGTTTATAGAAGCTTTATTCATAATTGCCAAAACTTGGAAGCAACCAAGATGTCCTTAAGTAGGTGAATGCGTAAACAAACTATGGTACATCCACACAGTGGTGCTAGGAAGAAATGAGCTATCAATCCATGAAAAATCATGAAACTTAAATGCGTATTACTAAGTGCAAGAAGCCACTGTGAAAAGGCTACATACTGTGTTGTTCCAACTATAGAAAATTCTGGAAAAGGCAAAACCATGGAGACAATAAAAAGATCAGTGGTTGCCAGGGGTCGGAAAAGGGAAATAGGAATAGGCAGAGCATAGAGAATTTTTTGGGACAGTGAAAATAATCTGTATGATATTTTAATAATGGATATATGTCATTATACTTTTGTCTAAATCCATAGAATGTACAACACCAAGAGTGAACTGTAGACTACAGGGAGGCCTGGGTGGCTCAGTCAGTTAAGCATCTGCCTTTGGCTCAGGTCAAGATCCCAGGGTCTTGGGATCGAGTCCCACATTGGGCCCCTTGCTCAGCGGGGAGTCTGCATCTCCCTCTGCCTGCCGCTCCCCCTGCTTGTGCTCTGTTTCTGACAAATAAATAAAATACTTTAAAAAATAATAAAGTAGACTACAGACTTTGCATAATTGTGATGTATCAACGTAGGTTCACCCTTGGGAAAAAACGTACCATTTTAGTGAGTGATGTTGGTAATGGGCGAGGCCATGCATGCATGGGGGCAGGGAGTATATTGGAAATCTCTCTACCTACCTCTCAATTTTGTTGTAAACCTAAAGCTTTTTAAAATTAATTAATTAGTTAATTTATTTGAGGGGGGTGGTGGGGAGGAGCAGAGGGAGAGGGACAAACAGACTCCATGCTCAGTTCTGGAGCCCAATATGGGGCTTGATCCCAAGACTCTGAGATCATGGACCTGAGCAGCAATCAAGAGTTGGATGCTTAACTGACTAAGCCACTCAGGCACTCCATAAACTACAACTCTTCTAAAAAAATGAAATCTTAAAAAAATTCCATGTCTTGCCCCACTGAGGATGAGACCATGTCTTCTTCTCCCTTTAGATTCATCATAATGTAGTGCTAACTATATTCTTTCCTGAATCCTATTCAAAGACTTAATCATATGTCTCTCCTCAGGAATATTTTTATGTTTGTAGAAGGCAGGAAGTATTCAGTTATCATTTGCTTCTGTTTTGTGCATTGTCTTTTAATTGGTCTAAGGGATGGTGTAGTTTATTCATAAGAAAGGCAAACTCCAAGGGCGCCCGGCTGGCTCTGTTGGTGGAGTGTGTGACTCTTGATCTCAGGATTGTGAGTTCGAGCCCCGCGTTGGGTGTAGAGATTACTTAAAAATAGAATCTTAAAAAAAAAAAAAAAAAAAAAAGCAAACTCCAAGTTACCATTTATTGAGGTTCACCAAGTACTGGGAACCCCACTAGGGGCATTTATATGCATTATCATTTAATCTTTACTATTACATTTACTAATAATAGGCCTGTGAGCCTATTATTATTTCTACGATCACACAGCTAATGACTAGCTTATCTAATTCTGGAACTCCAGTCTGTCTAAGTTTCCAAGTTCTTGCCTTAACCACAACCATACTGATACTCATTAATAAATTGGCTGAACTGGCATTGCGGTGACAGCTCTGTATCTCCTCATTCCCTGCATTTCTCATGATGGACGCCTCATCCCACCTTTCCTGCTTTGTCCACTTTGGGTTGTATTGATCAGAAAGGAGATCTATTTTACTGAAGGGAAGAAATGTATTTGCTTTCGTAGTTATTAGAAATAGAATATGTGAGATCAGTAACTTCACAGGGGACACTGGGAATGACAGACAAGAGAAAGAGGATGCCGTTGTCTAGTGTTTACATTTCTGTGACTCTAGGGCAGAGAGCCAAGAACAAAGCTGAAGTTCAGCCAGGAGGAGGAGAGGGTCCAACTGTAATTGAACTCTGCAGGAGTGCTCCCAGTGGTCTAGATTTCAGGATCCCCTCCTCAATCTCCTAGGAAAAACAACATGCAAATGAAGTAAGCAGTAGTTAGGGCTGAAGCAACCTGTGATATATAGTCCACTTCATTTGGAGAATGATATCGGTGGTGGTTTGGGGAGGGGTTTGTATCCCAGCAAAGGAGGAGACTGTGAGTATAAGACTTGGGGTATACATCAGAAAGTTTTTACTAACTTCATGAACTTAAGTGCTTTTTAGGCTCTATGGGCTGGTTAATAAACTACTGGGCTGATTTAGTTAGTTTGAGGATAAACTGAAGAATCGTTAGTCCGTCTGGGCATGTCTGTTCCATCTGATAACTGTTAAGTGTGCAAACATTTGCCCCACGTTCAGCACTGGGAGACCATGGAGCTTATCTACCTGCTGGTTTTGATGATTGCAACTGGATTAATAGTTACTAATTATATGTAATTATTAATAGTAAAATTATGGTTATTATAAAATATTGCTGTTTCAGTTATTAATTCAGCTTGCCCCTGTGTATACTCCTGTCCCCAGTTTCTATCATGATAGCTGAGCCTACGCAAGGGCTTAGGATAGGAAGGAAGAGAGTCAACATTCAGGGCTTCCTCTGGAACCCTTGTTCCCTTGTAAACAAAATCCTCTTTCCCCCCGCTTTTCTCCATAATGCTCCCTCCAGGTTGTGGCTTTCACTGGAATCTAAACTCCACAGATGACTAAAGAAATGGTTGTGATGGTAAATGGGTGGGTGCTCACCTGTCGTTCAGCTTTGTGGCAACTTGTAAACCAGTGGTGGTCAAACCCTAGCAAGCCCCCACATCCCTGGGAGGGCTTGTTTAAATGTAGATTTCAGAGCCCACTCTCAATTTCTGATTCAGTAGATTTGGAGGGGAGCCTGGAGTTTGCATTTCTAAAAAGTTCCTAGGTGGTACCCATATGGCTGGTCCAGGAACTACACTCTGAGAATCACTGTTGGAAATCATGACTCTCTCACCCTGGTGAAAGTGTTCCTCTTCCTTCGGTCCCCTTGACATGACACCATATCCTGCACTCTCCCACTTGTAGCTGTTGTCTACCCTCATTCCAGTCACCCCATACCCACACTCTCGGAAGATCTTATGGCACTGTGAAATAATAGAAAATATATATATTGGTCTCTGTCCCTGGTTCCTGGCACAGAGCTCCTACAACCCTTGTAATTTCCTAAATGACAAGAACACTAGGAACATCTCTTGTTCTGATATTTGTCTTTGACTTCCATCCCTGGTACAGGTCTCCTAAAACCCTTGTAAATTCCTAAACAATAAGAGCACTAAGAGCATCTTTTGTTCTATTACGGTGACTCTGGGTGAGCTCCTGGACGGCTCCCAAGATGGAGGCTGGTCCCCAGAAAGACCAACCAAAAATTAAAAGCTTGGAATTTTCAGGGGACCCCCACCCGAGAGGGAAGAGGGGCTAGAAACAGTAAATAATTGATCATGCCTACATGATGAAGCATCCATAACATCCCAGTGCTGTGGGGTTCAGGGAGCTTCCAGGTGGGGAACACCTCAACACTGGGAGGGTGACATACCTCAACTCCAGAGGACAGAAGCCCCTGCACTAGGAATGCTACCAGACCTCAGCCGATGTATCTCTTCATCTGACTGTTCATCTGTATCTTTTAGCATATCCTTTAATAAACTGGTACACCTAAGTGTTTCCCTGAGTTCTATGAGCTGCACTAGCAAATTAATCAAAGCCAAGGTGGGGGTCTTTGGAACCTCCAATCTATTGCCAGTTGGACAGAAGCCCAGGTGATAACTTGGGCTTACAACTTGCATCTGACATGTATGTTTTGCAGGTGGGGGGCAGTCTTGTGAGACTGAGGCCTTAACCCATGGGATGTGCCCCTATCTCTGGGTAGAATTGAGTAAATTATAAGATACCCAGCTGGTGTCCTCGAGAATTGCTTGGTATGGGGAAAAACTTCCACACATCCAGAAGTAGCCAGAAGTGAAGTGTTCTGGGTAAAAGTAAAGGAGACTCCTAGAAAAGAAACACACAGGAAAGAACTGCGTTCTCCTC
The DNA here is from genome assembly GCF_054177405.1 of Leptonychotes weddellii. Lineage (NCBI taxonomy): Eukaryota > Metazoa > Chordata > Mammalia > Carnivora > Phocidae > Leptonychotes > Leptonychotes weddellii. Next base: position 44,063,690 of record NC_138376.1, on the reverse strand, counting down.
ACAGAAGGAGGAAAATGAATTTTATCGTTAGAGATGCCCTGCTGACTGTCTTCCCGCTATTCCAGCTCCTGAGGTTGTCTGAGGACTTTCACTTTCATCCATGGGACCCTCTAGCATCCTAGCTTCCAGAATGTCTTTACCGCCTCAGGTCCACAGATTTTCCCTTCAACCTTTTTTTTTTAAGATTTTATTTATTCATTTGACAGAGAGAGCAAGAGAGCACAAGCAGGGGGAGCAGAGGGAGAGGGAGAAGCAGGCTCCTCGCTGAGCAGGGAGCCCAGTGTGGGACTCGATCCCAGGACCCTGGGATCATGCCCTGAGCTGAAGGCAGTTGCTTAACCATCCGAGCCACCCAGGCGTCCTCCCCTCAACTCTTAAATCTCATTGCTATTACCCACTTGGAGGGTTACAGCCTGAAGCTTATCATCATTCTGAGCTTCTCTACCACATACGATGTGAATTTTACTTTTCTTCTCTGTAACCCTGACCCCTGCGCTTAGTTCTTGCCTCTCCCTGCAACTCCACTGACTCTTTGAGCACAAGGACAGCTTAATCACGCTGATCCCTTTACTTAATTCATCTTTCACTCCCTGCTTGGCTTCTCTATATAGCCTGGAACCCAGCGTTGATCATTAGAAATGACTCTCAATGTATTTGCAATCTTATCTTTCCACCACTCTTTCCAGTGACCAATGCTGTGTCATTGCCACAACCTGTCATTTCCGTTTTTCAGGGTGTGGCAGAGATGAGAAGATAGAAACACAACTGCAGTATGGATTGGCATTCCGTAACAGTTAGAAGCATAATACAGAAATCCATGAACTTGTAAGGAGTACATCTAGTTAACAATGATCAGAAAAAGATCTTCAGGGCACGTGGGTGGCTCAGTTGGTTGAGCCTTCTGCTCGGGCCATGATCCTGGGGTCCTGGGACTGAGTCCCACTTCGGGCTCCTTGCTCAGCAGGGACCCTGCTTCTCCCTCTGCCTGCCACTCCCCCTGCTTGTACTCTCTTCTCTCTGTGACAAATAAAATCTTAAAAGAAAAAGAGGGGCACCTGGGTGGCTCAGTCAGTTAAGCGGCTGCCTCCAGCTCAGGTC